>NW_025182692.1:0-2587 GCF_004010195.1 Chiloscyllium plagiosum | reverse complement strand
TATCTAAATTAAACTCCATCTGCCACTCCTCAGCCCATTGGCCCATCTGATTAATATCCCATTGTACTCTGAGGTAACCTTCTTCACTATCCACTCCACCTCCAATTTTGGTGTCATCTGCAAACCTACTAACAATACCTCCTATGTTCACAGCCAAATCATTTATATAAATGACAAAAAGAAGTGGACCCAACACCAATCCTTGTGGCACTCCACTGGTCACAGGCATCCAGTCTGAAAAGTAATCCTCCACCACCACCCTCTGTCTTCTACCTTCGAACTAGTTCTGTATCCAAATGGCTAGTTCTCTCTGTATTCCATGAGATCTAACCTTGTTACCCAGTCTCCCATGAAGAACTTTGACGAACGCCTTACTGAAGTCCATATAGATCACGTCTACTCTCTGCCCTCATCAATTCTTTTTGTTACTTCTTCAAAAAACTCAATCAGGTTTGTGAGACATTTCTCATGCACAAAGCCATGCTGACTATCCCTAATCAGTCCTTGCCTTTCCAAATGCATGTTACCCTTGCTTTCCCACTCTTTCATACATACTGACTCTGGTGAAATCTTGTAGGGTTTGAGTGATGTGGGCTATGTTGAAATATGTGACAGAATGGTGTGAGAAATCTGGCGAGGTCTATTATAACACTAGGAACATCTTGTTCCATCTTTTATGCTTTTCACAAGTGGCAAGCTGAGATTCTCATGAGGCAATGGTGAGTTGCTAATTAAGGGAATTACTGCTTATTAAACATCTTGTTAATGGCCAACTCACCTTATTAATATTCAGCTTCCTATCTTACGAAACATGCCAAACAATCTTAACATCAGCTCACTGCTAGTTCCAAAGGATCTCCATGTTGGACACGGGGCACAAACACTTCATGGCACACTTATCAGGCACTGGCCACATATACCCCACATCCATGGACATTGGCATCCAATATATGTCAGCATCTAAGCACTTTCATAGTTTATTTCCAATCCACTTACAGGATGCTTATGCACTTCAGTGCTGTACATCAGGATGCAGCAACTATCATTGTAATGCTGCAGCAAGGACAGTGTGTGCTTAGAGATACATACCCAGCTCATGTATTGGGCCAAACCACATCGCCAGGCCCTTTGCTCGCTGTCATAGTGCGCATTCACCATGAGACTGCCTGGATGCTGATAGCATCCCTGCTTTTCATTCCTTCATAGAATCAGAGAATCCCTAAAGAGTGGAAGCAGGTAATTAGCCAATTGAGTCCACACTGACCCTCTGAAGAGTATCTCACCCAGACCCACTCCCACCCACCCCATACCCTATCCATGCAACCCTGCATTTCCCATGGCTAATCCACCTAACCTACATATCTTTGGACTGTGGGAGAAAATCAGAGCACCTGAAGGAAATGCATGCAGACACAGGGAGAATGTGCTAACTCCACTCAGTCATCTGAGGGTGGAATCGAAGCCAGGTCCCTGGCGTTGTGAGGCAGCTAGCTAACCACTGAGCCACTGTGCCACATTGCAGCCACTTGTGTTGCTTTTTTGCTCTTTGTCCCATCAGCCAAAGTACCAGGCTCACATTTCTTCTGTTTTTGTCTTGGTTGGCGGCAGGCTTCAAAAGTCTTTGCTCAGGGGAGAAGTGTGATGCTGGAAAAGCACAGCAGATCAGGCAGCATCTGAGGAGCAGGACAATCGACGTTTCAGGCATAAGCCCTTCATCAGGAATGTCCAGCTCTGCAGTCCTCACTTTCTCCTCAGGGGGAGAAGTGCCATTTACAGCCACTCATTGGGTAGATCGGGATCCAGTATCTCTGACAGAACTGCCCAGGACACATGACAGGCAAAAATGATAAGAGGAACATCAGTAATTAGGGAGGTGATGGCCTTGTGGTATATCCCTGGATTGTTAACCCAGAAACGTAGGTAATGTTCTGGGGACCTAGGTTCAAATCCTGCCATGGTGGAATTTGAATTCAATAAAAATCTGGAAATCCGAGTCTAAAGATGACCATGAACCAATTGCTGATTGTCAGGAAAACAGAACCCATCTGGTTCATTAATGTCCTTTAGGGAATGTAACTGCTATTCTTACCTGTGACTCCAGACTCACAAATGGGCAATAAATGCTGGCCCAGAGAATGATGCTCTCCTCCCATGAATAATAAAAAAAATTCAAATGCACTCTAATCAGTGATGGATCAACATTTATTGCCCATTCCCAGTGTCCTTGAAAAGCTGGTGGTGAGCTGCCTTCTTTGTATTGCAGATCGTTTTAGTGTTCCAGCCTTGAATAGTAAAGTTTATTGTTGTTTGTTTAAACCATGACGTCTTGTGCCTTTATGCTCTTAATGAATCCTTGGATCACGTACTTTGATGACTTTAAAAATAAAAGTTCCCTAGCCAGGGTTGTAAATATGGTCAAGTTCATGATTATAACAATGCGTACTTCAGAGATTAGTTTGGTTTTTGTTTTGTTTTTTGGTTTTGCAAGTATGTAATTTAAAACCTTCAAATTATTTTGCACTTAGATTTTCATTCCCTTAATAAAAGATCAAGCTAATTTATAGATAGTACGTAATCCAGCCAGTGT
>NW_025182691.1:0-2587 GCF_004010195.1 Chiloscyllium plagiosum | reverse complement strand
TTCTTAGATTGGGACTCCAAACGATACACAATACTCTATGTTTAGTCACACCAACGCTCGATGCAACTGGTGCACGACATCCTCTATCTTCCAATTACACTCACATGAATGTAAACCTAAATTTTACTTTTCCATTTGCATATGTTCTTCCCAATACCTCTCGCTTTAATTTTTCTTATGTACTTGCTGTGTGAGTTCTTCAAAAAAAAATCATGAATATCCAACTATACATTATCCAATGGTTCATCATTGCCTATGTCCACAAGAATCATCTTCAAACCATTCCAAAAATATGTTTGTCACTTCTGGTTTTCCTTTCATCGGTACATTCTCACACTACCCAGTTATGTTATTACCTTCTAAATATCTAGTAGCATGTTCTTTGTCATCGAGTCCAACCGATACATGACTGCGGATAACAAGATCTGGTCTGTAGTTCACCATTCTCCAAATTCATCCTTTCTTAAACTATTGGATAATATTTATAGCCTTTGCCTTATCCAGATTGGCTAAATGCCTTTCGGCAATGTATCGGAAAGTAAAGTGAAAATCCGCAATGCAATCAACATGTCAATTGCTGCTTCCTCTGAAATTCTTGTATGATGTGCAACTAGTCTGTCAGGTTTATAAATACTCAATCCAGCTTTGTTTTCAAAGATGATCTCAGCATTGATAAGAATGGTCTTAGACTTTACTTACACAAGTTCCATGGTCAGTTAGTATTTCTGGAAGAATTTCTGGACATTCTTCCATGAAGTTAGACACAAAGAAACTGTTTCTTTTCCCTGCGATTTCTCTGTTCTCTGCAATAAATTATCCTGAACGCACACCAACTGTTCCACATTTGACCTTGTTTTTAGGGTTTTTTTTGCATACATTGATAGACGCTTTTTAGCAGTCTTTATGTTTTTCTTTCATTTGTACGCTTTTTCACTTTCTGATTTTCTCCTCAGTTTCTTGGTCATCCTTTGCTGGATCCTTCATTTCTCTGAATCCACTGGCTTACTGCAACACTTGGCATTTTTGTAAGATGCCTCCTTTCATCTAATAGGAAGATGAAGGTGGGTTGAAAGTGCTAGTCGGAGAGGAGGGTGGACCAGATTGATAGGGAGGAAGGTGGACACATAGGAACGTTCAAAAAGACGGTGCTGATTTGGACGTTTGGAGTGTGATAAAGTGGGATTAGGGGAAATGGGGAAATGGGGAAATCCACTATGATCCCCTCTGGATGGAGGGTCCCAAGGCAGAAGATGAGGCTTTCTTCCTCCAGGTGTCTGGTGGCTCGGGTTTGGTGATGGAGCAGGCCCAGGACCCTCATGTCCTTGTCAGAGTGGGAAGGGGAGTTAAAGTGCTCAGCCACAAGGTGATGGATTTGTTCAATGTGGCTGTCCCAGAGGTCTTCTCTGAAATGATCCACAAGTTGACCTCCTGCTTCACCAATGTAGAGAAAACCACATTGCGTTTAATGGATGCAGTAGATGAGGCGTTCTATCTCCCTTCGTCACCTATCACTTTCAACCCTACCTTCATCTACCTATCGAAATCCCAGCTACCTCCTCCCTCCTGCCGCACCCCCTTCTCATTTATCTCTCAGCCGCCTTGGCCCAGAAGCTTCATTCCTGATGAAGGGCTTATGCCCGAAACATCGATTTATCTGCTCTTAGTATGCTGCCTGACTGTGCTTTTCCAGCACCACACTCTTCGAATCTGATCTCCAACATCTGTCGTCCCCACTTTCTCCTCAAACCTTCATGGCTTGCATGACTCAGATTTATAACGGTTACTGCAAAAAAACAAAAATTTGTCTTGTACTGAAACAGAATAAAAGAAAACCAATACATTGTGGTCACTGTTCCCGAAAGGTCCTTTCCAGCAAAAGGTTCAATTAGCTCTTCTGATCACTCAACACCAATTCCTAAATAACCTGATTTGAGCTCAGTGCTCGACACAATGTTCATGTAAACCATCTCACACCTGGTCATGAAATCCATTTTTCCCAGCATTAGCATTCAATTGGGTTAACACAGTTTAGATATAATTTAAACAGTACATTATTACTGAAGTACCCACAAATGTGTATATCTCATTTCATGTTTTATAACAGGTCCAGCATTTGTATTGCAGCTTTCACTTTGATATATAACTCCCATCAATGTTTGCTCCTCCTTGCTGTTTCTGGGCTCCACCTTACTAGATTCTGTGGAATCTGAGCGACGTGGGCTCTGGGGAGATTAATGGTAGACATCTCTCACATCATTTATGATCTTCTCCAACTTTAACTTCTCCAGATCTCCCGTTATGCTGATGGAGTAGAAAAGGACAATGATCTTCCAACAATGCTCTGTATTCGGCAAGAGAGCTGAGACAGCTCTAACCTGGGTGAAAACTTTACAGCAGGCTGGTAAAGTGTTGCTGCTGCTGTATAGAGAGACCACTTTCTAGAGTAGTGTGTACAGATTTAACCTCTTCTATGAAGAAAGGATGTTGTTATATTAGAAGCAGCTCAACTGAGATGCTTCCCTCAACTGATTCCTGCAATGAAGGTGCTTGCTTTTATAACGAAAGGATGATCAGGTTGACCCAGTAG
>NW_025182690.1:0-2587 GCF_004010195.1 Chiloscyllium plagiosum | reverse complement strand
CACTGGGCAACTGCTCCCATTACGGCTTTGGGCAGCTGCTCCCATTACTGCACCGGGCCACTTCTCCCATTCCTGGACTGGGCCGCTGCTCCCATTCCTGCAATGGGCCGCTGCTCCCATTACTACACTGGGACACTGCTCCCATGACTACACTGGGTCACTGCTCTGGTTCCTGGGCCACTGCTCCCATTACGGCACTGGGCCACTGCTTCCATTAGTACACTGGTACACTGCTCCCATTACTGCCCTGGGCCACTGCTCCCGTTACTGCACTGGGCCACTGCTCCCATTAGTACACTGGTTCACTGCTCCCATTACTGCCCTGGGACACTGCTCCCATTACTGCACTGGGCCACTGCTTCCATTAGTACACTGGTACACTGCTCCCATTACTGCACTGGCCCACTGCTCCCATTACTGCACTGGGTCACTTCTCCCATTACTGCACTGAGCCGCTGTTCTTATTTTGCACAAGGCCACTGCTCCCATTCCTTCGCTGGGCCACTGCTCCCATTCCTGCACTGGGCCGCTGCTCCCATTAAGGCACTGGGTCGCTGCTCCCATTACAGCACTGAGCCGCTGCTCCCGGTATTGCACAGGGCTGCTGCTCCCATTACTGCACTGGGCCGTTGCCGCCATTACTGCTCGAGGATAATGCTCCAACTACTACACTGGGCCGCTGCTCCCATTCCTGCACTGGGCCACTGCTCCAATTAGTGCACAGGGCCACTGCCCCAATGCCTGCACTGGACCGCTGCTCCCAATACAGCACTGGGACACTGCTCCCACTACTGCACTGGGCAACTGCTCCCATTCCTGCACTGGGCCGCTGCTCCCATTACTACACTGGGACACTGCTCCCATTCTTGCACTGAGCCGCTGCTCCCATTACTGCACGGCCGCTGCTCCCATTCCTGCACTGGGCCGCTGCCTCCCATTCCTGCAAAGGGCCGCTGCTCCCATTACTGCACTGAGACGATGCTCCCATTCCTGCACTGAGCCGCTGATCCCATTACGGCACTGGGCCGCTGCTCCCATTCCTGCTCTGAGCCGCTGCTCCCATTACTGCACTGGGCCGCTGCTCCCATTACTGCACTGGGCCGCTGCTCCCATTACAACACTGGGACACTGCTCCCATTACGGCACTGGGCCACTGCTCCCATTACGGCTTTGCGACGCTGCTCCCATTACTTCACCGGGTCACTTCTCCCATTCCTGGACTGGGCCGCTGCTCCCATTCCTGCAATGGGCCGCTGCTCCCATTACTACACTGGGACACTGCTCCCATGACTGCACTGGGTCACTGCTCCGGTTCCTGGGCCACTGCTCCCATTACGGCACTGGGCCGCTGCTCTCATTACTATACTGGGACACTGCTCCCATTCCTCCACTGGGCAACTGCTCCCCTTACTGCACTGGGCCACTGCTCCCATTACTGCAATGGGCCGCTGCTCCCATTACTACACTGGGACACTGCTCCTATTACTGCACTGGGTCACGGCTCCGGTTCCTGCACTATGCCACTGCTCCCATTACGGCACCGGGTCACTGCTCCAATTCCTGCACTGGGCCACTGCTCCCATTACGACACTGGGCCGCTACTCCCAATATTGTACTGGGACACTGCTCCTTTACTGCACTGGGTCACTGCTCCCATTTCTGCACTGGGCCAATGCTCCCATTCCTGCACTGAGCCGCTGCTCCCATTCCTGCACTGGGACACTGCTCCCATTCCTACACTGAGCCGCTGTTCCCATTCCTGCACCGGGCCACAGCTCCCGTTCCTGCACTGGGCCGCTGCTCCCATTCCTGCACTGGGTGGCTGCTCCCATTCCTACACTGAGCCGCTGCTCCCATTCCTGCACTGAGCCGCTGCTCCCATTCCTGCACTGGGCCACTGCTCCCATTATCGCACTTGGCCACTGTCCCCATGCTTGCACTGTACCACTGCCCCCATTCTTGCACTGAACCGCTGCCCCCATTATTGCACTGGGCCACTGCTCCCATTATTGCATTGGGGCACTGCTCGCATTCTTGCACTGGTCACTGCCCCCATTACTGCACTGGGCCACTGCTCCCATTCCTGCACTGGGCCACTGCTCCCATTACTGCACTGGGCCACTGCTCCCATCCCTGCACTTGGCCACTGTCCCCATGCTTGCACTGTACCACTGCCCCCATTCTTGCACTGAACCGCTGCCCCCATTATTGCACTGGACCACTGCTCCCATTATTGCATTGGGGCACTGCTCGCATTCTTGCACTGGACCACTGCCCCCGTTACTACACTGGGACACTGCTCCCATTCCTGCACTGAGCTGCTGCTCCCATTCCTGCACTAGGCCGCTGCTCCCATTACTACACTGGGACACTGCACCCATTACTGCACTGGGCCACTGCTCCCATTCCTGCACTGAGCCGCTGCTTCCATTTCTACACTGGGACACTGCTCCCATTACTGCACTGTTACACTGCTCCCATTCCAGCACTGAGCTGCTGCTCCCATTCCTGCACTGTGCCGCTGCTCCCATTACTGCACTGGGCCACTGCTCCCATTCCTGCACTGGGCCGCTGCTCCTATTACTAC
>NW_025182689.1:1352-2587 GCF_004010195.1 Chiloscyllium plagiosum | reverse complement strand
GACACAGAGAGAGAGACACACAGAGACAGACAGACACAGCGAGTGTGTGTGTGGGTGAGGTGAGAGGCGGCGGTGTGGACTGAACTCTGATCTCTTCTCCCCCACCCCCTCCCCAGAGTCGGTGATGATGGAGAGATGCCGCAAACTGTTTATGATGAAGTTTCAGAGCAACGCCAGCCGTTACAGCAGCCAGGACGGTGAGTCAATGCTGGGACCCCCCCCCAACCCAGCGGCAGCCAGAGACTCTGAGGGTCACCATCCTCCACCAACCCCAAATGCGGCGACCATCCTCCCCAACCCCAAATGCGGCGAGCGCTGTCTGCCTGACCCAGGGCAGGGAGAGGGTGGGAGGAGGGAGGGTGGAGGGGGAGAGAGAGAGGGTGGAGGGGGAGAGAGGGGGGGGGGTGGGGAGGGATATCGCAGAGACTGAAGGGCACGAGGTTGTTGGTTCAGGGTCTGGCTCTAGAGTTGGCTGACACTCTCTGTCTCTCTCTATCCCTCCCTCTCCCTCTCTCCCTCCCTCCTTCCCTCTCTCCCTCCTTCCCTCTCCCAGAGGCCGGGGGAAGTTTGAAGACCCTCCCGCGAGTGAAGAACCCTCACGTTGCTGCCTTCAGCGTGATGGACAGAATGGCCACCCTCCCAGAGTGACGCTGGGGAGCTCCTGTTCCTGACCTCGACGAGTGGCCAGGAGCGTGCGGGACGGAGGATCCAGCCGGAGAGATCCGTCAGAAACGCGGGGGGGGTAGACGATGTATTATACATAGGCAGGCACCATGGGGATTCATCACGGCTTTTGGGGAGGGTTTCCGCCTCGGGACGCTACTGCAATGCACCTCCTTTCCCGACGCCACTACCGGGAAAGGCCATTGGGCTTCAGGATGCTGAGCGTAGCAGGGTTAAAGGGGCCGAAGGGGGATGTGGGGGGGGGGGGGGAAATGCAACATCAGAAAGATCTAACCCGGTCTCAGTGGGGCTGGGGATAGGAGGCAAGGAGTGGACGGGCCGAGTGCACTCTGTCATTGGGAGCGTCGGGGGGGGGGGGGAAATGGGTGGGGTCTCCTCTTTCCTGGGGGCAGCTGGGGAGGGGGTACAAGGAGCTGCCCCCCGTCTCAGTCACCGACAGCTTCACCCCGATCGGAAACCTCGCTCTCAATAAAACAGTTGGAAACAATCCAGGCCAGAGGCTTCAGTGTGTCCCATCATCAACCTCACAGTTCACAGCACATCGGGGGGGG
>NW_025182689.1:0-1087 GCF_004010195.1 Chiloscyllium plagiosum | reverse complement strand
GACGGTGTAGAGCGGGAGGGAACGGGAAGGGGGTTGGGGTCCATTGGCGACGGTGTAGAGCGGGAGGGAACGGGAAGGGGTTTGAGTGACCCAGCCTGAGCTAAACAACTTGTTGCAAAGGGAGATGTCAACTCCACACCCATCGAACCAGACAAGCTGGCGAATTCCTCACCTTTTCCCATGTCAACGGTCACGCTGCAGTGAGCAGCAAGGCCACCGTGTGGCGGTGTTGGTGGAGGTTCGAGCCGCTCCTCCTGGGTACGATTGTCGGAGGAGACGGGAACAGAGCCTGCCGAGTGCGACCAGGCTCCCTCCGCTCCATCGAGGATGGGACCGGGAGAGGGACGGTCAGAGCCCACACCAGCCCGCGGAGGGGGGTGAGAAACAAGGTGACCCCCTCCCTCCACAACTCCTCACGCCAGGCAGGGAGGCTCAGACAACACACTCCAGGGCTCCACACCCAATCCCTGTCACCCCCTCTCCCCCACCGGCTCTCTATCCCCCTCCAGCCCTGTCAGAGCACTGGCTACTCGGCAGAGGGCTAGCAGGGGACCCTTCCCTCTGGGCTGACAGGGAATCACAGAGCCTCTTTAAAGTGTGGAAGCAGGCCCTTCGGCCCGACAAGTCCACACCGACCCGCTGAAGAGACCCACTAACCTTGCACTCACTCCTGATTCCTGCACCCAACCGACACCTCCCTGAACACCGTGGGCAATTGATCACATTCGATCCACTTTAGCCTGGCCCACACAGACACGGAGCGGGTATAATGTGCAAACCCCACACAGACAGACAGAGGCCCGAGGCCGGACTCCAACCCTGGGGGGCCCTGGGCCAGCAGTGCTAACCCCCTGAGCCGCCGTGCCCAGGGACACAAAAGCCACAGGTTTGGCTACGCAGGGGATAGGCACCACTACCGCCCTACCCAGGGGGCAGGGGAACAGAGACGACCCAGCACCTGTGTTAAGTTAGTTTAAAATTTTAATTTTTTTTTTGTGGCTTTTTTTTTTTCCGGTAATCATCACTTTCCCAGTAATTCAGTAAAAAGGTTAGTTTGCAGAGTTCCAACTCAGAGAGAGGAAGGCAG
>NW_025182688.1:0-2587 GCF_004010195.1 Chiloscyllium plagiosum | reverse complement strand
CTTCTCATCTGATACTAACGCAATGATTTTTCCTCATCATCATAACAGCTGCCCACTGCCTGGATATCCCAGAATGCAATGGCCTCCCTGTTCCAGGTTCCATTTGTAAAATGACATTACACTCTTAGATTGTCCGTCTGCAACTGCCCTGGACATGGCAGAGGGGTAGAACTGGGGCTTCACTTTGTGGACAAGCCCCTGAGGTTCTGGTGAATGACATGGCGTAGGAGAGGGACATTATCTTCCTCCAGGACTGGCAGGGAAGGCTATGACACCAGACTATGCCAGCTTGGTATGAGGCTGACCCTTGGGTCAGTGAGGTGCCAGCCTTCTTGGTGAATGCCCAGCAGAGTAGGAAGTAGGTCAGTGACCTTTCCCACTCCACCAGCGGAAGTGCCACCATCTGCATTTTGTGACCTTGCCCTCACTCTATCTCTGTTACTGCACCCACCTCCCACCAAGGCTCATGTTCTCCCACTGTCACTAAATGCAGCACCTTCTGTCAGTCTCTCCAATCTCATCACTGCCCCTCTAGCCAACTCTGCCTGGTGTCTGTGCTGCTGAATCACTCATTCAGGACACCTCATCAGCTTACCCCCAGCTGTACCAGCACTAACACCTGCACCAACCTTTTCCATTTTCCTTAATACCTCTTGCTAATTGTACCATTCCAGAAGGAGCCATCCCACTATAGGAGAGAAAGAGCCAAGAGAGATAGGCGTTTCCCAACATTCAGCTCCTCACCCCCTCACAGGGGAGGGATGCTGACCCTAACAACCACGATAAGCTGACTGACCGTGTCCAAGCTCCCGGATTTGGACCTGAGACTCCCGTTGACTGACTGAGCAAGGCACCGTGACTGACTGTGGACAATGATATCAAGCATCCTGTGTTTGTGTCTGTGCTAAATACCAAGACAATACAGCAGGCGGATGAGTCTGGTAGCTCTGGCTGAGGGGAAACACTGCGAAAGGCAGGGCATGGCAAGGCAATAATTCTGTAAGTATTCAAGTCTGCTCAAAGTGAGTGTACAAACACGGAGTGAGCACACCAGCGGGACAGTCCATGAGCTGAGCGTATGTCCCTGAGCACAGTGTCCTTGTGGCAGCATTGAGTGTGTACAAACACGGAGTGAGCAGCCCAGCAGGACAGACCATGATCTGGGTGTGTGTCCCTGAGCACAGTGTCCTTGCACCAGTGTGTGTATCCCTGAGCAGTGTCCTTATAATTAGTGTTGTCAGTGCACCCCGAGCTGCAGCATTGAAGTACAGAAGTGTACTGTCAGTGGGTCGGAGATGTGCTGGGAATACAGGGTGAGGCTGGCATGTGACAGATGCCAGCATTGGTGGGTGTGGAGTACATGTAGTTTTTGTTCGTGCATTGTCACCCGAGAGGTTGGTGTCCAAGAGAGAAGGCCGCAGGAGCAAGGTGCAAGATGGAGTCACCAGTTTCCAACTCTGGCATTCATGTCAAATTCTCCATATTGAGCTTCCCCACAGTGGGAGGGAGGATATGAAGGTGAAAATTGATGAGAAGAGATCTACAATAATGTGGCTGTTGATCATCAGTCATCATTCAGTCAGCACCTCGTCACTACTGCACTCAAATCTTGACTTAAAGAACAGTCCAGCACAGGAACAGGCCATCCCGCCCAGCAAGCCCACACTGACACATGATACCCTTCGAAAGTTCAAATGAAAGTTTTTCCATTTTAACTAAAACCTATGGTTCCCCCTAGTAATTGATATTTCTCCTCTGGGAAAAAGCCTCTAACTGTCCTTCTATCTATGCCTCTGACAGTTTTGTAAATGTCTATCAGGTAGCCCCATAGTCAATGATGCCCAGGTGCAAACAAACCACGTGTGTTCAATGTCTCCTTCTAGCTCATACCCTCCAAACCAGACAACACTCTGGTAAACCTTTTCCATATCCTCGCCAACACTTCCACATCGTGTGGCAAACAGTACTCGACAGAATATTCCAATGTGCCCAAACTAAGTTTCTCTACAGCTGCAATATGGCCTGCTAATTTTCATACTGCATGCTCCGATGCCTGTCTGCAAGTTTGCCATCAGTCTTCTTGATCACCCTATCCACCCGTCTTGCCACTTTCAGGGAACTGTGGAGCTATACACCTAGATCTCTTTGGATGTTGATGCGGCCAGTAGTTTTTCCATCCACTTCTCTCCTGCATTAGACATTCTAAAACACATCACGTCACAGTTGTCCAAATAAAGTTATACCTGTGTTTTCTCTGTCCAAGTCTGCAGCTGACCTATATCCTGCTGTATTCTCTGGCAATCACCCTCACAATCTGCAACTCCACCATCTATTTACAGATCTCCAGTCACACAAACACTGTTCCACCACTACTCTGTCTTCTATGACCAAGCAGTTCTCTATGCACCTTACTAACTGACCGCTGATCCTATTTCACTTCACCTTCTGTATGAGCCTGCCATAAGGAACTTTATCAAGGGCCATGCTAAGGTCCAAACGGCTAGCATCCATGCTTTCATCAATCAATTTTCTCACTTCCTCAAAATAATCAAGTACGTTTGTGAGACAGAATCTTCCCCACACAACT
>NW_025182687.1:2135-2587 GCF_004010195.1 Chiloscyllium plagiosum | reverse complement strand
TACAGGTAAAACTTATGGGCAACACAATCCCAGATTCTGCTCTTTCATTAGAGAGCGCGAATGATTGTTGATGTGAGAAAGAGGAATCTTTTCTTTGAGGTCAGCCGTACATGAATTCAGATGTATCGGTTGGAGGATTTGAGCTATAGTGTGAGGCTGAACAGGCTGGTGCTGTTTTCGCTGGAGCGTCGGTGGCTGAGGGGTGACCTTATAAACGTTTACAAAATTATGAGGGGCACACAAATAGGCAAAGTCTTTTCCCTGGGGTCTGGGAGTCCAGAACTAAAGTGCATAGGTTTAGGGTGAGAGGGGAAAGATATAAAAGAGACCTAAGGGGCAACTTTTTCACACAGAGGGTGGTACAGGTAGAGAATGAGCTGCCAGAGGAAATGGTGGTGGCTGGTACAATTGCAACATTTAAGAGACATTTGGATGAGTATATGAATAGGAAG
>NW_025182687.1:0-1374 GCF_004010195.1 Chiloscyllium plagiosum | reverse complement strand
ATGTCCATTCAGTTATACAGCTGGGCTCTTACCTGGGTGACAGGTTACACCTGCATCCTCACCATGACCACAGTTGTGGGTTCCCCAACCAGGGAAGGAGCAAGACCGGAGATGGGACTCTGTCCCCTCGCAGGAAACGTCATCCATCCAAATCTTGCCGGTACCTGGTCCAAACCGAGCACTACCATGCACTGACAGGGCGGGTCCACATTGCAGCTCCTTGCAGAGAACAGTGGCATCTGCCAAATCCCAGCCGTCATCACAAACCGTGCCCCAACTTCCATCGTGAAAGATTTCCACTCTTCCTGAGCAACGATCATCTGAATTGACCAATCTCACACCCGATCCTGAGAGAACAGAGTGGATCCATTACTTCTACTCAGAATAAGATCGGGCCTTTCCAACTCATGCTCTGATTGATTTCCCTTTATCGCCCATTCATTTTTGTGTTACTGACACCCACGTGTTTTATGTTGATATACAGAAAATAACAAAAAACTGTCGTTTTTTTTTCATCGTTAGTCATTGCTCACTCCAAGACAATTCCACCAATTGTTATATAGTCTATTGTCGTAAACAGTAAATTATAACGATGTGGAAGAAAGTGAGGACTGCAGGTGCTGGAGATCGGTGTCGAGAGTGTGTTGCTGGAAAAGCACAGCAGGTCAGGCAGCATCCGAGGAGCAGGAAAATCGACGTTTCGGGCATAAGCTCTTCGTTGTAAACGTCGACTCTGCTGTTCCTCCGATGCTACCTGCTTGCCATGTCTTTCTGGCGCCACGCGTTTCAACTCTAACCATGTCGAGGCAAAGAGTGACTTCTTCCTGACCAAATCCTTTTGCTTAAACCTAAAGGTCTTGAGGCAATTGAACAGTGTCCAATTCAGTGCAAGCCCTTTGGGAATTGTACTTGCTTTCCTGTTTTCTACAGTTGGTGGAGATTGATGGTTTTGGAGCTGTTGTCTCGGTCATTTGTACAGTTTGTATATTAAGTGTGATACTCACTTTTTTTTCACACTGAGGACCAAATTAGTATTGATCAAATGGCTTCAATGCCCTGCTGGGTAGCTGGACTATTCTGCATTGTTGGATGTCTAGTCCATCTGACAAACATTGTATATGCATTTTCTTTCAAACCCTCATGAGATATGGCCATCACTGACTGGGCCCAGCATTTATCACCCCACTCCCTCTGTCCCTAGTTGCCCCTTGAGAAGGTGGTGTTGAGCTGCCTTCTTGAACCACAGCAGTCCATGTGCTGTAGGTAGACCCACAATGCTCTTCAGGAAGGAGTGCACTATTGCCAATGATGCTACAGGTGATTTGGGGAGTCAGGAGAAAATGTACTTCATACAGAAGATGAAATGTTTAACTT
>NW_025182686.1:0-2587 GCF_004010195.1 Chiloscyllium plagiosum | reverse complement strand
TCCAAACACTCTAGCTGCCACATCCTCTTTCAGAAAAAGAATCTCATATAGAATCTCTCTCACCTCCTGCGGTTCCACAGACAGCCTTGATGATTTTTGCGGGTACCTATTCTCTGCCTGGTTATCGTTTTTCCTTAGTGTATTTGTACAATCACTTTGGATTCTCCTTAAACCTATTTCCTAAAGCTATCTCATGTCCCCTTTTTGCCCTCCTGGTTTACCTCGAGTATACTCCTACTGTCCCTATACTCCTCTAGGGATTCACACAAACACAGCTCTCTGTACCTGCCATATCCCTCCTTCATTTTCTTGACCAGGTCCACAATTTCTTTCGTCAGGCAGCATTCTTTACACCTACCAGCCTTGGCCTTAACAGGAACATACTGTCTATGTACTCTCATTGTCGCAGGCCTATGGAGGCAATGGCAGATGAGGATACAGAAGCAATTATTCTCAGTAAAGAGGTAATGTTGGGAAAGATAACAGCCTAAAGGTAGATGGGTCTCCTGACTCTGATGGAATGCATCCCGGGAAAAAAGAAATGATGGCGGGGGGTGGGATAGCAAATACAACTCGTAATAATTCATTAAAAGTTGTTGGATTCTGGGATAGTTTTGACAGACTGGAAGCTGCGAATGTGGTGCCACTATTTTTCAAAAAGGATCCATTAGCTTAACTTCTGTAGTGGAGAAAATGCTTGAACCTCTCAAGGAAGTAGTGGTGAGATATTTGGGTAGAAATTGTGTACTATTTGCAATTTACACAAATGTTTTGGAGTTGAGGACCAAGTGTACGGTGTCAGAGTTCACATTTGATACGAAGATGAGGTAAAGCAATGTCTGCAGAGGCCACTGTCAGTCTGGACAGGGATACAGATCGGTTAAGTGAGTGGGTAAGGGTCTGGCAGATGGAGTTCAATGTTGGGAAATGTGAGGTCATCCATTTTGTTCGGACGAACAGCAAACTGGATGATGAAATGGTGAAAACTTGCAGCATGCTGCTGTGCGGTGGGAGCTGGGTGTCCTTCTGCATGAATCACAGGAAGTTGGTTTGCAGCTCCAGCAGGTAATTAAGAAAGTGAAGAGAATATTATCCTTTCATGCGAGAGGGATGGTTATGCTGCTGGTGAGGCCACACCTGGGGAACTGTGTACAGGTTTGGTCCCCTTACATTAGCAAGGATGTACTGGCACTGGAGGGAGTACAGAGGAGGTTCACTAGTTTGAGTTGGGAGTTGAGAGGGTTGCGTATGTGGAGATTGAGAAAACTGGTTCTATAGTCATTGTAATTTAGAAGAATGGGAGTTTGGATAGGAAACAATAAAATTATGACGGGAGTAGATAAGATAGAAGCAGGGAGGCTATTTCCACTGAGGGCAGGTCAAACAACAGAGCATTACCTCAAAATAAGGGGGATCAGAATTAGGACTGAGCTCAGGAGGAGCTTCTTCAGCTAAAGGGTTGTGAATCTGTGGAATTCCCTGCTGAGTGCAGCATTTGACGTTATCAACTTGCATGCCTTTAAGGCAAAATGTAGATTTGTGAACAGGAAAAGAATTAAGGGTTATGGTGAGAGAGCAGGAATGTGGAGCTGAGGCCATGAGAAGATCAGCCCTGATCTTGTTGAATGGCAGAGCAGGCTTGAGGGGGCAGGTGAAAGTTCTTGCCTTGTGCCATCAAAATTGGCCTTTGTCCAATTCAGATCCTTAACGTTTAGATCAGATATATTATTTTCTATAACTATTTTAAAAATAGTAGAATTATCAGAGAATCCCAACAGTGTAGAAGCAGGTCATTCAGCCTATCACATTGATACTGACCCTGAGAGCCTCTTAATCTCCCGCTGTAACATTGCATTTCCCAGGGCTACCCAACGTACACATCCCTGAACATTATGGGCAATTCAGCCTGGACAATCCACCCAACCTGCACATCTTTGGACTGTGGGAGGAAACCAGAGGAACCAGATGAAATCCATGCAGAAAACCCTAATAAAATGATCATCCCTTTCTTATTTCCCAGTTCCACCGAAATAACTTCACTGGGCGTACTCCCAGGAATATCCTCCCTAAGAAAAAACATAATGCTATCTCGAATCAAAAATGCCACTCCCCCTCCTCTCTCGTCCCCCTTTCTATTCTTCCTATAGCATCTATACCCTGGAACATTAAGCTGCCAGTCCAATCCATCCCTGAGTGATGCCTCTGTAATTGCTATAATATCCCAGTGCCATGTTCAAAACCATACCCTGAGCTCCTCTGCCTTCCCTGTCAGGCCTCTTCTATTGAAGTAAATGCAGTGCAACTGCTCAGTCCGACTTCATTCGTGCCTTGCTCTTGCCTGCCTTGACTATTTGATTTCTGAACTGTACCAGCCTCAGACATATCTCTTTCCTCACTACCTTCTTGGGTTTACACCCACTCCCTCACTGGTTTAATGCCTCCCAAGTATCACCAGCAAGTCTCCCTGCCTAGAAATTAGACACCTTCCAATTCAGGTACAATCCATCCTTCTTATGCAGGTCAACTCTACTCCAGAGGAAATCACAATGATCCAAAAATGTGAATCCTTTTCCCCTGCACCAGCTCC
>NW_025182685.1:0-2587 GCF_004010195.1 Chiloscyllium plagiosum | reverse complement strand
TTTCCTCCGAATGTTATATTTTCCTCTGACATGGAAAGATATACAGATAAAGGTACTTGGCCATCCTAAATTGCATATAGTACCCAGGGATGTGGAGGCGAGGTGGATTAGCTATGAGAAATGCACGCTCAGAGGGATAGGGTAGGGTTTTGTCCAGTGGGATACTGTTTAGAGGGTTGGTGTGGCCTCGATGGGGTGAATAGGCTGTTTCCTCACTGTAGGGATTCGATAATTTCTATGGAGTTCTCCTTGAATGGCAGCTTTCTACAGGATCCTACTTATATGCCTTGCCTCGAATTGTCTTGCCAAAATACAACACTTCACATTTAACGAAAGTAAACACCAAGTGCCACTCCGCAATTCACCTAAGCAAGGTCCAATTATAAACTGAGAGATCATTATTCACTGTCGACTGCACAACCAACTTTGGTATGATCTACAAACTTATTGACCATACCTCATATACTCAAATGCAAATGATTTGTATAAGTTTCAAAAGGCAGTGGACCCACCATTGATCTTTGCGGCACGCCACTGGTCACAGGTCTCCAAGTTCAATGGACAAATGTTCACTGTCACGCCCTGACTCCAATATTCAAGAAAATGTTGGATCTAAATGGCGAGCTCTCCCTGGATCCCAGGCAGTCTGACCTTGTTAACCAGTCTACCATGTAGAACAGTTTGGTTTTCTTACTGAATACCATAAAGGCAAGATCCACTGCCCTGCCTTCATTAATCATCTTCATCACTTCCTCAAAATATTCCACCGAGTCAGTGAGACGTGATCTCCAATGTACAAAACACTCTTCAGTCCTTATCTTTCCAAACGCATATATATTCTTTCATTCAAAATCCTCTCCAACAATTTAGTCACCATTGACGTCAGGCTCACCGATCTATAGTTACCTGTTTTTTCCATACTTTCTTAAATAATGACACTATGTTAGCAGCCCTCCAGTCTTTTGACACCTCACCTGTGGAAATCAATTATACAAACATATCAGCAAATGGCTGAGCAATCTCTTTCCTCGCTTCCCACAAACATCTGGGAAACAACTGATCAGGTCCCAGGGATTTGTTCACCTTTATGTGTTTTAAAATGCCCAACACCTCCTTGATATATAGACACATTCAAGGTATCACTATATATTTCTTCATTCTCTCGCTCTTGTAACCTCCTCCACATTAAATACTGAGGAGAAATACTTGTTTCGTATCTCTCCAATCTCCTGTGGTTCCATACATACGTAGCCTTACTGATCTTTTAGGGGCCTTTTCTCTCCCGAGTTAATCTTTTGCCATTAAAGGATGTGCAGAATTTCTTCAATGCCTCGTTAACCCTATTTCTAAAGCGATCTCATGTCAAGTTTTTCTGGCCCGATTTCCCCGTTGACTTTACACTTACTGCCCTTATACACCTCTCGTGATTCACTTGATCTCAGCTATGTTTACCTGACATATGCCTCCTTCCTTACCTTGACCAGAGCATCAATATATCTAGCCATCCAGCACTCCCTGCACCCACCTACCTTGCCCATCTCACTAATAGGAAGACGTTGGCTCTGGACTCTCTTAAAACACGTTTTGATGGCGTTGCATTTTCCAACCATCCCTTTACCTGTGAATAGGATATTCCAATCAGCCTTTCACAGGACTCGCAAACACTTTCAAAATTGGCCTTATTCAAAGTTAGAACTTTAATGTTTACATCAGGTCTTTCCTATTCCACAGCTAGTTTAAAACTAATATTTATGCGTAACAGACTTGAAAGTTAAATAAACACTTCCTGCCCTCTGAAACAGGCTCGAGAGGCTGAATAGACTCTTCCTGTCCCTCTGTAATAGACTTTTGAGGCTGAATGCCCTCTCCTATCCCGCTGTAATCGGGTCGAGAGGCTGAATGGCCTCCTCCCGTCCCTCTGAAATAGACTCAAGAGGCTTAATGGCCTCCTCCTTTTGCTCTACAACAGACTCGAGAGGCTTCACAACCTCCTCCTGTCCCTGTGTAACAGACACGATACATCAAATGACACAGCAACCCATGGATTACACGCAGCCGGTAAACTGTATCCGATGGAGGTCCATCCCTTCTCACTTACCGAAACACAAACAACACAATGTACTCCAGGTGCCCTCTCAGTAACACTTCATAGAGCTGCAGTGACACATATCTTTGTTTTGAATGACTCTTTTGGCAAAATGTGCCAATATTCCAGCTTTCCACCTTTACAAGTAGCAACAGGCTAATATGGGCTGAATGGTTTTCTCTTATCCCTCTGTAAGAAGTCCATAGGGACAGAATTGCTTCGGCCAGTTCCTGAGCAACAGTCTCAATGCTCTGTCTCAAGGTTATGAATGTATTTGTCAACAGGGCATTAAAACCAGGAGTAGCCTCACACTGGTCAATAAGTATCGTACTTTGTGTTCAGGTATCTAGAAACTTGCCCATCCGACCTTTTTTTATGCAGCCGAACTGCCTCCTTTCATAAACAGAGTGGAACATATATAGACCCCTGCAGTGTTCTGTAAATACTCTCATATAAAAGGAAAAAATAATTAAAAAGAGTGAAAGATTTATGGTCCATCCC
>NW_025182684.1:0-2586 GCF_004010195.1 Chiloscyllium plagiosum | reverse complement strand
AGTGGTTCATGTCTTTTTTTTGATCCAGTTGTCATTCATGTATCTTAGTGGATATTTTTAGGACTTGTTTTTTGTCGTATTTGTTACAGTTCTTTGCAAGGTATTTGCACATGACATAAATTTTGTTTTGTGTCCGTAAAAGGTCTTTCCAGTCCATTCGCTGCTGTTTTAGTCTGCCTTGTGTTTATGGGCGACAATAATGTTAAGGGTTCTGAATAGTGTGGCAATCATTTCCGAGGTGTCTGTGATGTCGGGGAGAGTTGTTATGATTTGTGGATGTGTTTTATCTGCTGGTTGGGTTTTTTTGCTTAAAGATATGCGGACTGCCTTCGCTGAAGGTGTTAATCATAGAATCCATACAGTGTCAAAGCAAACCGTTTGGCCCATCCACTCAAAACCTTCAGTAAGGTGCTCGACAAGGTGCTCGACATGGAAGGGTGTTTAGCAACGTTGGATCGCATAGAATACAGGGAGAACTAGCCATTTGGAAAAAGAACTGGCTCAATGATAGAAGACAGAGGGTGGTGGTGGAGGGTTGTTTTTCAGACTGGAAGCCTGTGACCAGTGGAGTTCGACAATGATTGGTGCTGGTTCCTCTACGTTTTGTCATTGACATAAATGATTTGATGCGGTACGCTTAGTAAGTTTGAAGATGACACCACAATTGGAGGTGTAGTGGACAGCGAAGAGGGTAACCTCAGTTTACAACAGGATATTGACCAGATGGGCCAAATGGGCTGAGAAGTGCAGAGGGAGTTTAATTCAGATAAATGAGAGGTGTTGCATTTTCTGAAAGCAAATCTTACAGGACTTATACACTTAATGATAAGGTCCGAGGGAGTGTTGCTAAACAAAGAGTCGGGAGGTCATTTTGCGGATGTACAGGACTTTGGTTAGGCCACTGTTGGAATATTAATTCTGGTCTCCTCCCTATCGGAAAGATGTTGTGAAACCTGAAAGGGTCCAGAAACGATTTACATGGATGTTGCCAGAGTTGGAGGATTTCAGCTATAGGGAGAGGCTGAACAGGCTGGGGGTGTATTCCCTGGAGCGTCGGAGGCTGAGGGGTGACCTTATCGAGGTTTACAAAATTTTGAGGGACATGGATAGGATAAATAGACAAAGTATTTTCCCTGTGGAACGCGAGTCCAGAACTAGCGGGCATAGGTTTAGGGTGACAGGGGAAAGATATAAAAAGAGACTTATGGGGCAACATTTTTCACGCCGAGGGTGGTACGTGTAGAAAATGAGCTGCCAGTGGAAGTTGTGGAGGCTGGTACAATTGCAACAGGCAAAAGGCTTTTGGATGGGTATATGAATAGGAAGGGTTTGAAGGGATATGGGCCAGGTGCTGGCAGGTGGGAGAGATTGCGTTGGGATAACTATTCGGCACGGACGGGTTGGACCGAAGTGTCTGTTTCCATTCTATACATCTCTATGACTCTATGATCCTATGAAGACCGTCCTATCCAACCCACTCACGCGCATACACCATACATCATCTGTAACCCTGCATTTTCTATGACTAATGAAAGTAGCCTGTACATCCCCAGATACTATGGCTAATTTAGCAAAGCCAATTTATCCATTTCGCATATGTTGGGAACAACGGTGGAAACTGGAACAGCCAGCAGAAACCCTTGCAGACATGGGGAGAACGTGCAAACTCCACATAGCGAGTAACCTGTGGCAGGATTTGAACGCAGGTTCCTGGTACTGTGAGGTAGCAGTGCTAACCACTGAGCTACCCAGTATCTGCAACCGCATCTTGATTGCACATTGAAGCAGCAACACAGCATTTTCTTTCCGTCCAGGGTACTTTCACATGAATGTTGAACACGATGACCACTACAATACAGAAACACATTGTGGCCGCTGATACAATAAAGCTTCTATCCTGTGTTGCAAGAAACAGAAAATGGCTTGTTCTGTCCAATTTAAACAGAACTCAATCACACCGAAATTCAGCATGACTCACTATCAGCGGTCGGGTTGCTCACACTAAAGTATATTACCTGCACTTTAGACTGTTCGACCACGCGACCACACTGAAACGAACACATAAGCAGAATCGGAAACCAGATCCTGAGGATATTACTGCATCACTGGCGGCATAAAGGAAGTAATAGTAACAGTAGGCCATCACGTTAACTGAACAGAACATTTTCTGATGAGGAGAAAATCCTGGCAAGAGGAGTGGGAACTCTGTTTCCTTTAAAGATTGGAATCACCTTCAGCCAGTAGCTGGCTCCTTCCACATTGAGGATGCATCAACAAGCTTATGGAACGACATCATGGCATTTGAGAGAAGTTTATCCAAGGCATGGTGAATGTGAGTTGCAGGCTCGTGTTTGAAAACCAGAACGCACTGTTTACTAAGCAAGCACTTTAACCAACTAAACCACAGTGCCACGTTAACATATGAGGGAAGGATGAGCAGGTTAATTCAATACCTAGTAAAGTTTACAAAAATGACTGATGATCTTGTTATAAGACTCAGCAACCAAATGTAAAAGCACAGTAAATCCAGGAGTGTGCTCCACTTCTCGAGAGTGGAACACAGGAACAGCAGAAGTTGATTATTTA
>NW_025182683.1:1760-2586 GCF_004010195.1 Chiloscyllium plagiosum | reverse complement strand
TTGTTGCAGTACGACATTACATACCCCGAAATAGTGAGACACTCCCTCAGTTCTTAAACTCTGATAACAAGGCAATACCTCAGTATTGAACATTTGACAATGATGCATTCCCACAGCTCTGAACATCATTGCTTCAATAGCTCAGATAATGGGAAAAATGGTGCAGTGTAACATGAAATTGATAAACACAGAGGCAGTATGTCGTTGTACTACAAACGTGCAGTTCTATCTTAGGGTCAGTCCAGATTGTCTGAGTCATTTTCAGAGTGTCCGCAATGTGGCAGTGGCCCATTGTCAGAGAATGTGTTTTGAGGGACCGCTACATTTTTAGAAGGTCAGCCCTCACACATTGCCTCACTGTGAGGGACAGTTGAGAATGTGCATCAAGATTACATGGTCAGTATTGGGTTTTTCAAGGCCTCATTAGCAGAGGTTCAAAACGACGATGTGCCTTCTTGTCATACATTCATTCCGAAGCATTCCACTTTGTTATCAGATTATGTCAGAGGCAGTACCTCAATGCATTGCGGTCAGAACTAAGGGAGAGTAATATGATAATAAGGTGAGGGCTGAGGTATTGAAGCTCTATCACATACTGAGATATTTGGGATTGTTTTATTCTTGGAGGGTCAATACTGACACAGTGCCTTATTATAAGGGTGTCAAAAAGTCAGTCGTAAGGTATGCTGCACTGTCAGAGTGTCAGTTCTATGTTCGGTCCTCATTATCTGATGGGTAGGACTGAGGCAGAGCCTCATTGTCAGAAGGTCCGGTCTGAGGCAGATTCTTATTGTAAGGGGTCAACGTTGAGTAGTTGACACACGTT
>NW_025182683.1:0-1126 GCF_004010195.1 Chiloscyllium plagiosum | reverse complement strand
TAACCTAACACTACAGGCAATTTAGCATGGCCAATTCACCTGACCCGCACATCTTTGTGACTGTGGGAGGAAACCGGAGCACCCGGAGGAAACCCACGCAGACACGGGGAGAATGTGCAAACTCCACACAGTCAGTCGCCTGAGTCGGGAATTGAACATGTCGGGAATTTAAATATGTCCTAACACCATTCTTCTATTCACTAATTAAATGGAATCATTCGTCCACTGCCGAATTTCCAAAATTGTGTTGTGCACTGCACGAACCGTCCATTTACTGATGCAGTAATTCTTCAATTTAATGCTTCTCTGCAACAATTCTTTAATTATTGGACCACTGACGAAAATTTCCCATTTACTGTCAACCTGCAGCTATTTTCCTGTTTATTGATGTCTTGATATTTTTCGACCATCTAAAGGTGATCTTCTCCAATGCTCTGATTTCGTGGCATTATGCACTATGTCTCCCATTTACTGATAACCTACTTAAATTATCCCAATTAACGGGGGTCTGGAAAATGTATAGAGTGTCAGGAATGCCAGATCGTCGGAATTGTGGAATAATATCATTGCCAGTACTGAGGGAATTCATCATTGTCAAATGACCAATACTGAGGCAGTGTTCCATTGTGAAAGAGTCTTGATTGTGTAAATGCAACACGAAAACAGGTTAGTACTGAGAAGCACTGTCAGAGTGTCAGGCTGATGGGGTGACCTCTGAAAATGACGCACTGCCTCTCAACTGACCCATTGTCTATGTACACATTCTCAGTACTGACTAAGCAAATGTGTGCCACTCTCTCATGTTAACACAATAAGGCCCTCCGTCAGTACTGAGTACCTGACAATCTGGGATTCCAACCGGACTGGACCTTCAATAACGAATACTGCCTCAGACCTGCGTTGCATAATAGTCAGGCACTCGCTCAGTATTGAACCCCCGAAAATGAGGCTCTCCTTTAGTACTGAAAAGCTGACAATAATGTGCTCCATCAGTGCTGACCCAATCAACAAGGGCACTTAGTACAAAAAGAGGCTGTAGTACAGGCCTCCCAACAGTGAGCGTGAGGTAGAAGAGCAAATACGTAAAGAGGTCATGGAAAGATGTTGAGGCAATAGTGTAGTTGGT
>NW_025182682.1:0-2586 GCF_004010195.1 Chiloscyllium plagiosum | reverse complement strand
AGTAACCATCACGGACCGACATACCTCCCACTGCAGAGTAAGCATTGCGGCCCGACATACCTCCAATTGTACAGTAACCGTCACAGCCCGGCATTCCTCTTACTGAACAGTAAACGTCACATCCCGACATACCTCCCACTGTACAGTAACCATCACGGCCCGACATGCCTCCCACGGTGCAGTAACCATCAAAGCCCGACATACCTCCCACTGTATAGTAACCATCAAAGCCCGACATACCTACCACTGTACAGTAACTATCACGGCACGACATACCACCGACTGTACAGTAACCATCACGGCCTGACATACCTCCCAATGTACAGTAACCATCACGGCCCGACATTCCTCCCACTGTACAGTAACCATCACACACCGACATACCACCCACTGTACAGTAACAGTCACGGCCAGACCAACTTCCCACTGTACAGGAACCATCACGGCCCGACCTACCACCCAATGTACAGTAACAGTCACAGCCTGTCATACCTCCCACTGTACAGCAACCATCACGGCCTGACATACCTCACACTGTACAGTAACCATCACACCCGACATACCCCCACACTGTACAGTAACCATCACGGGTCGACACACCTCCCACTGTACAGTAACAGTCACGACCCGACATGCCTCCCACTGCACAGGAACCATCAAGGCCCGACATACCACCCACTGTACAGTAACAGTCATGACCCGAAATGCCACCTACTGCACAGTAATCGTCACGGCCCGACATAACTCCCGCTGTAAAGTAACCATCACGGTCCGACATACCTCTCACTGTACAGTAACCATCACGGACCGACACACCTCCCACTGTACAGTAACAATCATGGCCCGACCTACCACCCATTGTACTGTAACAGTTACGGCCCAACACACCTCCCACTGTACAGTAACCATCACGGCCCGACATACCACCCACTGTACAGTAACCATCACGGCCTGACATACCTCCCGCTGGACAGTAACCATCACGGCCTCACATACCTCCCACTGTACAGTAACCATCACGGCCCGACATACTTCCCACTGTACAGAAATAGTCATGGCCCGACATATTTCCCACTGTTCAGGAACCATCACGGCACGACATACCACCCTCTGTACAGTAAGCATGACGGCCCGACATACCACCCACGGTACAGTAATTGTCACGGCCTGACAATCCTCCGACAGTACAGTAACCATCGCAGCTCGACATATCTGCCATTGGACAGGAACGATCACGGCCCGACATACCCACCCACTGTACAATAAACATCACGGCCTGAGATACCACCCACTGTACAGTAACCATCACGGCCCGACATACCCCCCAATGTACAGTAACCATCACGGCACGACTTACCTCCCACTGTACAGTAACCATCACGGCCTGACATACCACCCACTGTACAGTAACCATCACGGCCTGACATACCTCCCGCTGTACAGTAACCATCACGGCCTCACATACCTCCCACGGTACAGTAGCCATCACGGCCCGACATACCTACCACTGTACAGCAAGCATTGCGGCCCGACATACCTCCCACAGTACACTAACCGTCACAGCCCGGCATGCCTCTCACTGTACATTAAACATGAGGACCCAACACACCTGCCACTGTAAAGTAACCATCAGGCCCTGACATACCTCCCACTGTACAGCAAGCATCGTGGCCCGACATACGTCCCACTGTACAGTAATCGGTAAGGCCCGGCATACCTCTCACTGTACAGTAAACATCACGACCCAACACACCTGCCACTGTACAGTAACCATCACACACCGACATACATCCCAATGTCCAGTAACTGTCACAGTCCGACATACCTCCCACTGTACAGTAACCATCACGGCCTGACATACCTCCCAATGTACAGTAACCAACACGGCACGACTTACCTCCCACTCTACAGTAATCATCACGGCACGACTTACCTCCCACTGTCCAGTAAACATCACGGCCAGACATACCTCCCACTGAACAGTAACCATCACGGCCCAACATACCTCCCATTGTATAGTAACCATCACAACCCGACATACTTCACACTGTACAGTAACCGTCAAAGCCCGACATACCTTTCATTGTACAGTAACCATCACGGCCCGACACACCTCCCACTGGGCAGTAACCATCACTACCCGAAATACCTCCCACTCTACAGCAACAGTCACGGCCCGCCATACCTTCCTCTGTACAGGATCAATCACAGTAAGACTTACCACCCACTGTACAGTAACCATCACGGCCTGAAATGACACCCACTGTACAGTAACCCTCACGGCCCGACATACCTCCCACTGTACAGTAACCATCACGGTCCGACATACCTCCCACTGTAAAGTAACCATCACGGACCGATACATCTCCCACTGTACAGTAACCATCACAGCCCGAAATGCCACCAACTGTACAGTAACCATCACAACTCGACATACTTTCCACTGTACAGTAACCGTCTCGTCCCGACATACCTCTCATTGTACAGTAACCATCACAAGCCGACATACCTCCCACTCTACATTAACCATCCCCGCCCGACTTATTCCCACTGTTCACTAACCATCACCGCCCGACATACCTCCCA
>NW_025182681.1:0-2586 GCF_004010195.1 Chiloscyllium plagiosum | reverse complement strand
GAATGTCAGAGGCTGAAGGTGACCTTATAGAGAATTAGAAAATCATGAGGGGTATAGATAGGGTGAATATGCAACGTAATTTCTCTTGGGTGGAGGAAGACCAGAACTGGAGGGCATAGGTTTAGGGTGAGGGGAAACATTTAAAAGGGATCTACCGGGCAACATTCTTACACAGAGGGTGGGGTGTGTATGGAATGAGCTGCCAGAGGAAATGGTGGAAGGTGATACAATTCCAACATTTAAAAGACACGTGGATGGGTATATGAACATGAAGGATTTAAAGGGATATGAAACAAATGCTGGCAAAAGAGCCTCAATTAGGATAGGATATCTGGTCGGCATGGACTGTTTTGGACCAAAGGGCTTGTTTCCGTGGTGTATATCTCTTTGACTATATGACTCGAAACCTAAATTCTATGAAATCTGTCATAACTTTGACTATCACACCAGCTGGTAATATTACACTACTGCAGAATATTTAACACTTTCATAGAGATTTTACAAAACATGATTTACACCACTCCAAGAAATCAAGTAAATCAATGGATGACTTTGGAACATTTTGAATAGATGAATGAGGAGGTAAAATTGAGAATATGGAGGACAACATGCCTGTATAGGTCACTGTAGTCAGTGTATAATCATAGATTCATAGAGTCATCGAGGTGTACAGCATGGCAACAGATTTTTCGGTCCAACCCGTCCATGCCGACCAGATATCCTAACCGAATTAGTCCCAACTTCCAGCACCCAGCCCATATCCCTCCAAACCCTTCCCATTCATATACCGATCCAAATTCCTCTTATATTTTGTGATTGTACTAGCCTCCATCATTTCCTCTGGCAGCTCATTCCATACACGTGCCACCCTCTGTTTGAAAACGTTGTCCCTTGGTCTCTTTGATACCTTTCCCCTCTCACCCTAAACCTAAGTCCTCTGGTTCTGGACTATTCCACCCCAGGGAAAAGACTCTGTCTATTTATCCTATCTATGCCCCTCATGGTTTTGTAAACCTCTGTAAGGTCATCCCTCAGCCTCGGCGCTTCAGGGAAAACTGGTCCAGCCTGTTCAGCCTCTCCCTATAGCTCAAATCCTCCAAGGAGAAGTGAGGATGCAGATGTTGGAGTACCAGAGTTGAAAAACGTGGTGCTGGAAAAACACAGCAGGCCAGGAAGCATCCGAGGAGCAGGTGAATTGACATTTCGGACATAAGCCCTTCTTCAGGAATCTTTTGAAAAGAGTCCATGAGGGGTCAGTCGGTTCCGTAGGCAGGTGCTGAGGAAGGAGATGTGGCTGTGGTAGCGAGTCTGTTTCAGGGCATGACTGAAGAAATTCAGGACAAAGGAGATGACCTGAGGGAGTGTGCATTGAGAGAGGGACTCACTGAGATCCTTGTAGAGGGAGGAATAGAGTTTCTTCAAGGTAGGCATCCTAGCAAGAGGATTCGCAGTAGGTTTGGAACAACCAGGAGAAAGTGAGGACTGCAGATGCTGAAGTATCAGAGTTGAAAATGTGGTGCTGGAAAAACACAGCAGGCCAGACAGCATCCGAGAAGCAGTAAAATCGACGTTTCGGGCATCAAGAAGGGCGTATACCCGAAACGTCGATTCTCCTGCTCCTCGGATGCTACATGGCCTGCTGTGTGTTTTCCAGCACCACATTTTTCAACTCAAATCCTTCAACCCTGGTGACATCCTTGTAAATCTTTTCTGAACCCTTTCAAGTTTCACAACATCTTTCCAATAGGAAGGAGACCAAAATTGGCACGGGAATTGGTTTAGGATCTGTGTTACATATGAAAACAATGGAATGAATGACAGTTTCCCTGCTGATGAGCTGTGAGGCAGGGGATGGGTTTAGGAGCTGTGTTACAGATGGAGGCAACGGACTGAATGACTGCTTACCCGATGATAAGCTGTGAGACAGTGGGCTTGGTTTAAGATCTGGACTACAGATGTAAACATTGGAATGAATGACTGTTTCCCCGATGATGAGCTGTGAGGCAGGGAGATGGATTTAGGAGCTGTGTTACACATGGACACAATGGAATGAATGACTGTTTCCGCGATGATGAGCTGTGAGGCAATGGATGTGTTTAGGAGCTGGTTGACAGATGGAAACAGCCATCTTGGAGGTGATGTGGATTGAACTAATGAAGCCACAAGCAAACAGGCTTCATTCAGAGTCAATTCCCCTTGAGTTCGGTGGAGTCAGTGAGAGCCACACAATCTTTTCATAGAAGCACGGAGGATATCGGCTCATCCCCCACATCCCATTCCCGAGCTTCAGTTCCCAACTACCCCCGAGACCTCTGATTGGGCCTTGGGTTCTCCATCAACACAGCAGCTGATTGGTGGAAAAAAAAAACAAATAAAGAAAGGGAGTGATATTAGCATTAAACCGGGGGCAGCTGAATGAAACTCCAGATGGAGGTCAAACTTTTTTTTTTTTTACTTTTATACAGACCAGAGTATTCCATGAGGAAGAGTGGACAGGAGCCTGTCATTGCTGTTCACCCTGCAATGCAGGCTGATCCTTTCCTCCAGGTCTGTTTATTGTATCCTTGTCACTTGCTGTGAACTGAA
>NW_025182680.1:0-2586 GCF_004010195.1 Chiloscyllium plagiosum | reverse complement strand
TCTGGGTACACTGTGGCATTACACTCTGGGTACACTGTGGCATTGCTCCGTCCGCCTCCTACACTCACAAATCTCTTTCACTTTCAAACCCAAACTCAGAAGGTTATTTACTGGAGCTCAATGTTATCATGGCTTTCAGACAGAGTACAGAAGGGGAATCTGTTTTCCCAGCTGGGAAAGTTAGTAATAAAAGGACACAGACCTAGGAACACGGGCAAGAGGGAAACAGAAAGGTCAGGAGGTTTTTATGTATCCAGCGAGTCATGAGAGCAAGGAGCAGATTCAAGAATCGCATCAATACTACGGAAAATAAAAAGGAGAAATTTGCCAGGCTGTGAGAAAAGGGCCAGAGTGAAGTGGGATGAACTGGGTGGGTTTTCTGAAGAGCCAGTACATGTACAATGGGCAGAACAGCCTCCTGCTACATTGGGTGGTTCTGAGATGCCTTTATTTCAGTAATGAGCAGGTGGGGGTGGCGGGGACGTTAAATAAATGAGAGTAAGTTAAAGGTTTGTGGTAAAGTGCTGCTAATTCACTAAGAATCAACATCTGGTCACCACCCTCTTCACACTTTGTAAAGGACACAAGGATTATGGAGACCATTCAGCCCCTCGACTCTACACTGCTATTCAACTACGGCTGATCTTCTGCTTCAACTCCATGTCCCTATGTCCTCACTGTCCAGAGTTTATCAGTCTCTACCTGGAATATATTGAAAAGGAATGGGAATGGGAGAAGGCTACTTGGCCCCTCAAGCCTGTACTATCACCTGAGCATTTCACAGTTTCAGCAGGGTGAGAGTTCCGAAGAGTCTGAAGCTGCTGGGTGAAGGAATTACTCCCCCATCCCGAAATAACGAGCCCTTTAAAAACCGAGAGAAACAAAAACAGAAATGGCTGGAAAAACTCAGCAGATCTGGCAGCATCTGTGGAGAGAAATCAGCATTAATGTTTTGGGTCCAATGACCCTTTTCCAGAACTGGACCTGAAACGTGAACTCTGATTTCTCTCCACAGATGCTGCCAGACCTGCTGAGCTTTTAAAGCAGTTTCTGTCTTTGTAACCAGCTTTTTATCCTGAGACTGGTTTCTTTTATTCGTTCACAGGACATCACTGGCCAGGCTAGTGTCTACTGCCTATCCCTAATCAGCCAGAGGGCAGTTAAAAGTCACATGTAGACCAGACCAGGTAAGGATGGCAATTTCCTTCCCTAAGCCACATTTCAGTGACCCAGGTGAGCTTTACCAACAGTCATGATCAGGGGTCCTCATTCGACTTTTCATTCCAGACTTTTACTGAATTCAAATTCCACCATTCGAACCTAGGTTCAGATTAGATTTGATTCCCTACAGTGTGGAAACAGGCCCTTCGGCCCAACAAGTCCACACCGAGCTTCTGAAGAGTAACCCACCCAGACCCATTCCTCTACCCTATATTTGCCCCTGACTAATGCACCTAACACTATGGGCACGGTTAATTAATCTGATCTGCACACGTTTGGACTGTGGGAGGAAACTGCAGCACCCGGAGGAAACCCACGCAGACACGGGGAGAATGTGCAAACTCCACACAGTCAGTCACCCGAGGCTGGGATTGAACCTGGGTCCCTGGTGCTGTGAGGCAGCAGTGCTAACCACTGAGCCACCGTGGCGCCCAAAGCATGACCTGGGTCGCTGGATTAACAGGTCCAGTAATAACACCATTGGGCCATCACCTCCCCCATGATCCTTTACTCTCAAGATGGACCAGGAGCAGGACGATGGGACGAGTTTAGGTTTGGGATTATGTTCAGTATGGACTGGTTGGACCACACGTTGAGATTCCTTCTCCTGTACTGCTGTCCCGTCCTGTCCTGCCACCTTCAATGACCATAGAATCATAGAGTCCCCACAGTGTGGAAACAGGCCCTTCGGCCCAACAAGTCCACACCGACCCTCCGAAGAGTAACACACCCAGACCCATTCCCCTACATTTACCCCTGACTAATACACCTAACCTACACATCCCTGAACACTGTGGGCAATTTAGTATGGCAGGAGAAAGATTAACGTTCGACTCAATGTCATGTCAATCTCAGATAGAATAATCAGCTGGCTGTGTGCGTGTGTGATATACATCCTGGGACTTACCAATATCATCTTGGTCATTGAGGTCAAATTCCATGTACTTCTCTGCAAAAAACACACAGACAGAAACATGATGAGATGAACCCCAGTGTCCTGCTGCCGACAATAACAATAACAGCTAGTGGCATTCCCTCACCGATAAACCTCATTCATATTGAAAACTCGACTTGGAATTGTGCGAGTCTTACATTCCTGGGAAATGGCCAGAAACAGAAACTTGCATTTATCTAGCACCTTTCAGCTAGTCCAACAAACCAACGACCTTCAGACAAACACTGTAAGACACCATTCCACATCCAGCACCATCACGAGATGTTAAGACAGGTGACCCGTGTATCAATCACACAGCGTCAGTGTATCAATAACACAGCGTCAGTGTATCAATCACGCAGTGTCAGTGTATCAATAACAGCGTCAGTGTATCAATCACAGTGTCAGTGTATCAATCACACAGTGTCAGT
>NW_025182679.1:2053-2586 GCF_004010195.1 Chiloscyllium plagiosum | reverse complement strand
TCCATTTCTATCTCGGATGACCGACTCAAGACAGACATTTACTACATACCGACTGACTCCCACAACTACCTAGGTTACACCTCCTCCCACCCTGCCCCCTGTAAAAATGCCATCCCATTCTCCCAATTCCTTCGTCTCCGCCGCATCTGCTCCCAGGAGGACCAGTTCCAATACCGAACAACCCAGATGGCTTCCCTCTTCAAAGACTGCAATTTCCCCCCAGACGTGGTCGACGATGCCCTCCACTGCATCTCCTCCACTTCCCGCTCCTCTGTTCTTTACCCCCCCCCCCCTCCAATCGCCACCAGGACAGAACCCCACTGGTCCTCACCTACCACCCCAACAACCTCCAGATATATTGTATCATCCTTCGTCTTTTCCGCCACCTCCAAACAGACCCCACCACCAAGGATATATTTCCCTCCCCTCCCCTATCAGCGTTCCGAAAGACCACTCCCTCTGTGCCTCCCTTGTCAGGTCCACACCCCCCCACCAACCCAACCTCCACTCCCGGCACCTTCCCCGCAACCGCA
>NW_025182679.1:0-1031 GCF_004010195.1 Chiloscyllium plagiosum | reverse complement strand
ACGGCAAGGTAAATAGAGGGAGGGGGAGGGGGTGGGGCTGGGCGATGGTGAGAGGTGGATGCAGGTAGGGGGTTATACTGATTGGGAAGGGGAGGTGTATAGGAGGGTAGACAGGTTATGTCAGGGAGGTGAGGAGGGATGGGGCTAGAGTTAGACTTGGGATAAGGCCGGAGGAGGAGGGAGTTTGAAGCTGATGAAGTTGATGTTGAGGCCATTGGGCTGTAAGCTTCCCAAGTGGAATATATCAGGTGTTGATCCTCTAGACAGTGGAGGAGGCCATGGATGGACATGTCACGGGGGGAATGGGAGAGAGAACTAAAATGGAAGGCAGCCGGTAGGTTAGGTTGGTTAATGTGTACAGAGCGCAGATACTCTGCAAACCCATCTCCGAGTCTGTATTTGGACTGTCTGATGTTAGATTAGATTAGATTAGATTAGATTACAGTGTGGAAACAGGCCCTTCGGCCCAACAAGTCCACACTGACCCGCCGAAGCGAAACCCACCCATACCCCTACATTTACCCCTTACCTAACACTACGGGCAATTTAGCATGGCCAATTCACCTGACCCTGCACATCTTTGGACTGTGGGAGGAAACCGGAGTACCCGGAGGAAACCCACGCAGACACGGGGAGAACGTGCAAACTCCACACAGTCAGTGGCCTGAGGCGGGAATTGAACCCGGGTCTCTGGCGCTGTGAGGCAGCAGTGCTAACCACTGTGCCACCGTGCCGCCCAAAACAACATTAGGAGCAACAGATGCAATAGGTGAAGTTGGATGAAGTGCAGGTGAATCTGTCAGATCTGGAAAGATTGTTTAGGGCCTTGGATAGAGGTGAGGGGGGGGAGGGTGTGGGCAAGTGTTGCACCTCTTGGGGTTGCAGGGAAAGATATCGGGTGTGGTGGAGCAGGTGGTGGTTTGTATAGAGTTAACGGAGTCGTGGAGTGACTTTCCGCAGGATGGGGAAGAGAATTACTTTGGTGGGGTCTGATTGTAGGTTGTGGAAATGACAGAGAATGATGTGTTGGA
>NW_025182678.1:0-2586 GCF_004010195.1 Chiloscyllium plagiosum | reverse complement strand
CATGGTGCAGTGTGAGGGGAAACCCCGAGTTATGGTGCAGTGTGGGTGCAATCCCAAGTCATGGTGCACTGTGAGGGGAAACCCGAGTTCCGGAGCAGTGTGAGGGGAAACCCGAGTCCTGGAGCAGTGTGAGGGGTAACCCGAGAAATGGTGCAGTGTGAGGGGAAACCCCAAATCATGGTGCAGTGTGAGAGGAAACCCAGAGTAATGGTGCAGTGTGAGGGGATAGCCTGAGTCATGGTGCGGAGGGAGCGGAAAGCCCGAGTCATGGTGCAGTGTGAGGGGAAACCCAAGTCCCGGAACAGTGTGAGGAGAAACCCCGAGTCATGGAGCAGTGTGAGGGGAATCATTGAGTCATGGTGCAGTGTGAAGGGAAACCCCGAGTCATGGTGCAGTGTGAGGGGAACCCCGGGTCATGGTGCAGTGTGAGGGGAAACCCCGGGTCATGGTGCAGTGTGAGGAGAAACCCCGAGTCATGGAGCAGTGTGAGGGGAAACCCCGAGTCATGGTGCACTGTGAGGGGAAACCCGAGTCCCGGAGCAGTGTGAGGGGAAACCCGAGTCCCGGAGCAGTGTGAGGGGTAACCCGAGACATGGTGCAGAGTGAGGGGAAACCCAGAATCATGGTGCAGTGTGAGAGGAAACCCTGAGTAATGGTGCAGTGTGAGGGGAAAGCATGAGTCATGGTGCAGAGTGAGCGGAAAGCCCAAGTCATGGTGCAGTGTGATGGGAAACCCTGAGTCCCGGAGCAGTGTGAGGGGAAACCCGAGTCATGGTGCAGTGTACTGGGAACCTCGAGTCATGGTGCAGTACGAGGGGAAACCCCGAGTCACGGTGAAGTGTGATGGGAAACCCTGAGTCCCGGAGCAGTGTGAGGGGAAACCCGAGTCATGGTGCAGTGTACTGGGAACCTCGAATCATGGTGCAGTGCGAGGGGAAACCCCGAGTCACGGTGAAGTGTGATGGGAAACCCTGAGTCCCGGAGCAGTGTGAGGGGAAACCCGAGTCATGGTGCAGTGTACTGGGAACCTCGAGTCATGGTGCAGTGTGAGGGGAAACCAGGAGTCATGGAGCAGTGTGAGGAGAAACCCCGAGTCATGGAGCAGTGTGAGGGGAAAGCCTGAGTCATGGTGCAGAGGGAGCGGAAAGCCCGAGTCATGGTGCAGTGTGAGGGGAAACCCGAGACCCGGAGCAGTGTGAGGGGAAACTCTAGTCATGGTGTAGTGTGAGGGGAAACCCCGAGTCATTGTGCAGTGTGAGGGGAAACCACGAGTTATGGAGGCAGTGTGAGGAGAAACACCCAGTCATGGAGCAGTGTGAGGGGAAACCCGAGATCAGGAGCAGTGTGAGTGGAAAACCGAGTCATGGTGCAGTGTACTGGAAACCTCGAGTCATGGTGCAGTGCGAGGGGAAACCCGAGTCATGGTGCAGTGTGAAGGGAAACCCGAGTCATGTTGCAGTGTGAGGGGAAACCCCGAGTCATGGTGCTGAGTGAGGAGTACCTCGAGTCATGGTGCAGTGTGAGGGGAACCCCCGAGGCATGGTGCAGAGTGAGGGGAAACCCGTGTCGTGGTGCAGTGCGAGGGGAAAACCCAAGTCATGGTGCAGTGTGAGGGGTATCCCGAGTCATGGTGCAGTGTGAGGGGAAACTCCTAGTCATGGTGCAGTGTGAGGTGAAACCCCGAGTCATGGTGCAGTGTGTGGGGTATCCCGAGTCATGGTGCAGTGTGAGGGGTATCCCGAGTAATGGTGCAGTATGAGGGAAAACCACGAGTCATGGAGCAGTGTGAGCGGAAACCCGAGATCCGGAGGAGTGTGAGGGGAAATCCGAGATCCGGAGCAGTGTGAGGGGAAACCCGAGTCATGGTGCAGTGTACTGGAAACCTCGAGTCATGGTGCAGTGCGAGGGGAAACCCCGAGTCATGGTGCAGTGTGTGGGGAAACCCAAGTCATGGTGCTGAGTGAGGAGTACCTCGAGTCATGGTGCAGTGTGAGGGGAAATCCCGAGGCATGGTGCAGTGTGTGGGGAAACCCGTGTCGTGGTGCAGTGCGAGGGGAAAACCCAAGTCATGGTGCAGTGCGAGGGGAAACCCGTGTCGTGGTGCAGTGCGAGGGGAAAACCCAAGTCATGGTGCAGTGTGAGGGGTATCCCGAGTCATGGTGCAGTGTGAGGGGAATCCCGAGACCCGGAGCAGTGTGAGGGGAAACCCGAGTCATGGTGCAGTGTGAGGGGAAACCCGAGTCATGGAGCAGTGTGAGGGGAAACACCGAGTCATGGTGCTGAGTGAGGGGTAACGTCGAGGCATGGTGCAGTGTTACGCGAAACCCGAGTCATGGAGTTTTGTGTGAGGGGAAACACCGAGTCATGGTGCTGAGTGAGGGGTAACCTCGAGGCATGGTGCAGTGTGTGGGGAAACCCGAGTCATGGTGCAGTGTGAAGGATAACACGAGTCATGGAGCAGTGTGAGGAGAAACCCCGAGTCATGGAGCAGTGTGAGGGGAAACCCGAGATCCGGAGCAGTGTGAGGGGAAACCCGAGATCCGGAGGAGTGTGAGGGGAAAGCCCGAGTCATGGTGCAGTGTGATG
>NW_025182677.1:0-2586 GCF_004010195.1 Chiloscyllium plagiosum | reverse complement strand
TGTGCACTTGTCAGTGTGATGCTGAACTGTGCATGTCAGTGTGATGCTGAATTGTGCAAGCCTGTGTGATGTTCAACTGTGCAAGTCTCTGTGATGCTGAACTATGCAATTTTCTGTGATGCTCAACTGTGCATGTCAGTGTGATGCTGACCTGTGCACTTGTCAGTGTGATGCTGAACTGTGCAGGTCTCTGGGAGGCTGAAGTGTGCAAGTCTGTGTGATGCTGAACTGTGCATGTCTGTGTGATGCTGAACTGTGCATGTCGGTGTGATGCTGAAGAGTGCAAGTCTGTGTGACGCTGTACTATGCATGTCGAGTGGTACTGAACTGTGCAAGTCTGTGTGTTGCTGAACTGTGCATATTTGTGTGATACTGAACTGTGCATGTCAGTGTGATGCTGAACTGTGCAAGTCTGTATGATGCTGAACTGTACACCTGTCGGTGTGATGCTAAAGTGTGCATGTTTGTGTGATGCTGAACTGTGCATGACAGTTTGATGCTGAACTGTGCATGTTTGTGTGATGCTGAACTGTGCAAGTCAGTGTGTTGCTGAAGTGTGCATGTCAGTGTCATTCTGAACTGTGCATGTCAGTGAGATGTTGAACTGTGCATGTCAGTGTGATGTTGAACTATGCAAGTCTGTGTGATGCTGAACTGTGCATGTCAGTGTGATTCTTAACTGTGCATGTCATAGAGATGCTGAACTGTACATGTCAGTGTGATGCTGATCTGTACATGTCAGTGTGATGCTAAAGTGTGCGTATCTGTATGATGCTGAATGTGTGCAAATTTGTGTGATATTGAACTGTGCATGTCTGTGTGATGCTGAACTGTGCATGTGAGTGAGATGCTGAACTGTGCATGTGAGTGTGATGCTGAACTGTGCATGTGCGTGTGATGCTGAACTGTGCATGTGAGTGTGATGCTGAACTGTGCACATCTGTGTGATGGTGAATTGTGCATGTCAGTGTGATGCTGAACTGTGCATGTCTGTATGATGATGAAGTGTGCAAGTCTTTGTGTTGCTCAACTGTGCAAGTCTGTGTGATGCTGAACTGTCCATGTCAGTGTGATGCTGACCTGTGCAAGTTTGTGTAATGCTTAACTGTGTATTTCTGTGTAATGCTGATCTGTGCATGTCTGTGTGATGCTGAACTGTGCATGACAGTGTGATGCTGAACTGTACACTGTGCATGTCTGTGTGATGCTGAACTGTGCAGGTCTCTGGGAAGCTGAAGTGTGCATGTCAGTGTGATGCTGAACTCTGCGTATCTGTATGATGCTGAATGTGTGCAAATTTGTGTGATGTTGAACTGTGCATTTCTGTGTGATGCTGAACGGTGCAAGTCAGTGTGATTCTGAACTGTGCATGTCTGTGTGATGCTGAACTGTACATGTGAGTGTGATGTTGAACTGTGCATGTGAGTGTGATGCTGAACTGTGCATGTGTCTGCGATGCTGAACTGTGCATGAGTCTGCGATGCTGATCTGTGCATGTCAGTGTGATGCTGAATGCTGCAAGTCAGTGTGATTCTGAACTGTGCATGTCAGTGTGATGCTGAACTGTACATGTGAGTGTGATGCTGAACTGTGCATGTGAGTGTGATGCTGAACTGTACATGTGAGTGTGATGCTGAACTGTTCACATGTGTGTGATGCTGAACTGTGCACCTGTCAGTCTGATACTGAACTATGCATGTTTGTGTGATGCTGAACTGTACAAGTCTTTGTAATGCTGAACCTTGCATGTCTGTATGATGGTGAACTGTGCAAGTCTGTGTGATGCTGAACTGTGCATGTCAGTGTGATGTTGAACTTTGCATGTCAGTGTGAAGCTGACCTGTGCACCTGTCAGTGTGATGTTGAACTTTGCATGTCAGTGTGAAGCTGACCTGTGCACCTGTCAGTGTGATGCTGAACTGTGCAAGTTTGTGTGATGCTTAATTGTGCAAGTCTGTGTAATGATGAACTGTGCATATCTGTGTGATGCTGAACTGTACAGGTCTGTGTGATGCTGAACTGTGCAAGTGTCTGGGAAGCTGAAGTGTGCATGTCAGTGTGATGCTGAAATGTGCAAGTCTGTGTGATGCTGAACTTTATATGTCAGTGTGATGCTAAACTGTGCATATCTGTATGATGCTGAATGTGTGCAAATTTGTGTGATATTGAACTGTGCATGTCTGTGTGATGCTGAACGGTGCAAGTTAGTGTGATTCTGAATTGTGAATGTAAGTGTGATGCAGAACTGTGCATGTGCGTGTGATGCAGAACTGTGCACATGAGTGTGATGCTGAACTGTGCATGACAGTGTGATGCTGCACTGTGCACGTGTCTGTATAAAGCTGAACTGTGTATGTCTCTGTGCTGCTGAACTGTGCATGTCTATGTGATGCTGACCTGTGCATGTGAGTGTGATGCTGAACTTTGCATTGGAGTGTGATGCTGAATTGAGCATGACAGTGTAATGCTGAACTGTGCAAGTCTGTGTGGCGAACTGTGCCTGTCTATGTGATGCTGCTCTGTGTATGTGTCAGTGTGATGCTGAACTATGCATGTCAGTGTGCTGCTGAACTGTGCATATTTGTG
>NW_025182676.1:1422-2586 GCF_004010195.1 Chiloscyllium plagiosum | reverse complement strand
TTCACAATGGGTTGAGCTCCCCCATTTGGCTCTGACTTCATCCACGGTATGTGGGTGTCACTGGCTGGGCCCAGCACTTATTGCCCATTCCCGATTTGCCCCTTTGAGAAGGTGGTGTGAGCTGGCTTCTTGAAACACTACAGTCCCTCCGAGCCACTCACCATCCTGACCTTAAGACCACGAGAAATAAGAACTGGAGCAGACCATTCGGCCCCTCGAGACTGTTCTGCCATTCAATAGGATTATGGCTCATTCCACATTCTTCACATCCACTGGCCTGCCTTTTCCATCTCCCCATTCCTTCAGTGTCGCTGGCTCAGAATCGTGGAGTTCCCTCCCTAACAGCATTGGTCCAGCGCATGGACTGCAGTGGGTCAAGACACCAGCTCACCACCACCTTCTCAAGGGGCAACTTGGGCAGGGGCAATAAATCCTGGGCCCAGCCAGTGACACCCACATACCGTGGATGAAGTAAGAGCCAAATGGGGGAGCTCAACTCATTGTGAAATTTTGGAGCTTGCTCCCAGTTCAAATCAGAGCTGGCTCTCCACAGTCAGTTGCCTCACTTCAGAAATGAGAATATTTTAGTCACGGAACACATGGCCCCTTTTACAACTGGTTACCTGCAGAGAAAGGCATGAAGGCGTCTCTCTTCACAAAATTCCCATCAGCATCCAGGAAGTGAGCCGGGTTAAACTGGTGGGGCTTTTCCCATTGGGTTTTATCGTACAGCACCGAGGTCAATAAAAGAATAACGTACGTTCCCTGAAAAACACGGAAAGCCATTCTGAATGTGTTACTGTGCCTGTGTTTAATGGAGAGTGAGTCATGCAGGATGTGGAAAACCCAGTTTTCTCCCTGATCCCGTTAGTTTCATGAGATACCTCAGGTTATAACCGACTCCACCTTATTGTCAAATGTAGCGGCTCTTCCCCACGATTAAAGAAACTCAATTCCTAAAATCCAAATTGCTGTTTGGCCTGCAGTGGGACATAATTACCTGCAGTGGAGGCTGGGTAGATTAGTGCACAGGACCCTGCTGTTTGCTGACAGAAGGAACACGTACATAGATTGTGCCTGTTCAACTCAATAAAATAGGTGACTGCCTCTCTCCAGTTCACCCTTCAGGGAAATCATAGTCAACCTGCCCAGTTTTAAACTTAA
>NW_025182676.1:0-883 GCF_004010195.1 Chiloscyllium plagiosum | reverse complement strand
TCTGCCTGCCTAATGAAGAACAGGGGGTCCATGCAGTCATTTGGGCTCTGCTGGCGCCTCAGCTAATCATATGGGCATATGATTGAAAAATGTACAGACCTGTATAAAAATGATAAATTCTGATCTCTGTATGTACATGTTTACATATGTATGGCATGACCAATTGTACAGACCATCAAATTATTTTATGAATAAAGTATATTTTTGAAATAATAAAAAAAAATTCAGGAGAGCACTTGATGATTATTTCAATAGGACCAATGGCTTATGGGGGAAAGGCAGACGTTTGGTTCTGTCAAAATGCTAAAGAGAGCTAGTACAGATAAGATGGGAGAAATGGCCTCATTTTTCACTGTTGAGGTTGTGTGATGGGAACCTTCAATGTGACTTTTTTATTAGCAATTCTCAACATTGAAATTTCCCCTTTTAATTTGTTTCCCTTCTAACTCAGTTCCTGTATTTATTCAGAAAGTACCATAATATTATTACCATGGTGATAATGTTCCAAGTAGAACCCTTCTTCAGGACTCGGGTGGGGGGTGAGGGGAGCTGCAGATAAAGGTGGGGGGGGATGTGGGGGAGGGTTTTGGGTAGGAAGTGGGCCGGGTGGCAGGGAGCAGTGGAAGAGAGGGGGAGGGTCTGGGAAGGGAGGTTGTTTGAAATTGGAGAGTTCAATGTTGAGGCGGAGGATAATGGACATGTCGGAGAGGGTATGGGAAGGGGAATTGAAATAGGCAGTGGTTGGGAGGTCAGGTTGGCCAACTCTAACTAGACCCAACCCCAAGAACATCTCCCCCTCCCCGCCCCTCTCTGCCCTCAGGAAAAAAACGCTCCCTTCAACAGTCCTTGGTTTGTGCCACTCTCCCACCAACATCTCCCCATC
>NW_025182675.1:0-2586 GCF_004010195.1 Chiloscyllium plagiosum | reverse complement strand
ATCAGAAGTGCTGCCTCCCCTATCAGCTCTTAGACAGTGTAGTTAATTGTGCTATCTTCCTTTTTCTAATCTCACTCACACGTGACATATTCTAATGTAGAACATAGAGAACATAGAACAATACAGCACAGAACAGGCCCTTCGGCCCACGATGTTGTGCCGAACATTTGTCCTAGCTTAAGCACCCATCCATGTACCTATCCAATTGCCACTTAAAGGTCGCCAATGATTCTGACTCTGCCACTCCCACAGGCAGCGCATTCCATGCACCACTCTCTGGGGAAAGAGCCTACCTCTGACATCCCCCCTATACCTTACACCCTTCACCTTAAATTTATGTCCCCTTGTCTCCAAATGTCTCCAAAATTCAAATATCCTTTCAACACAACTCCAACAAGGCATTTTCTTTAAAATGGAAAGGCTTCATAATAAAAAACGTAAGTGTGACATCAGGAACGTGAGACTACTGAATCAGTCCAATGACCACTGGATCTGATATCTATCCCCGCCACCAAACCTGTTTGTCAAGGCATACATATTGACCATCTGTCTGCAGAAGAACGAGGATAAACAGAAGATTAGAAAATGTCAGAGCAGGTGGATGTCATTCAACCTGTTTACTCAGCTTTGCTATTCAATTGGATTCTAGTTATTCTGTTCCTTTCAATCGGAGGGTTTTTGCCCAGCATCCACAGCGGGTCAGAAAGTGCCCAGTGTTGTTGTGTGCACAGTCCTGTGAAGGGAGTATCCAGTGCCCGGCAATCCAGTGTGGGGAGTCCCAGGGGTGGCACAAGGAAAGACTGCATGTAGTGACGATGGACTGAGGGACTGAAAGAGATGGAGTGGATATCCAGGAGCACTGCACTCGTAAAGGTGGCCGGGCAAGATTCCTAAACACCCAGAGAAACCCGCGAACCACGGCTGCTTTTGTAAAAACCTGTCGCATTTGCTGCATTGCTCCATCGAACAAAAGCAAAAATACTGCAGTTGTTAGAAATCCGAAGCAAACACAGAAACATACTGTGGAGAGAGAAAAGAGTTAATTTTCCCAATGTAGACACAGGAAGAATGTGCAAAGTCCACACAGAGAACGCCCAAAGATTGGAATTGAACCGAGTCCCCAGCACTGTGAGGCAGCTTTGCTGTGTCACCATGCAGCCCAATGATGGATAATTGGGGATTGGATAGTTAGAGGCATAGATACTGTTCTCCGTGATCGGGATGGAAAGTTCTGAAGCTTGGGTTGCCTACCTGTTGCTCGGGTTTGGGATGTCTCATCTGGGTTGCAGAACTTGGAGCAGGAGGGGAATGATCCAGTGGTCAGGCTCCGCGTAGGTACCAACGACTGGACAAACAAAAATGACAATGAGAAGAGCGACCGGTAATACAGGACTGAACTACTATATCGTAATGCATGCAGTATAAGGAATAAGGGAAACACGCTTGTGACTCATGTACAAATTGGCAGGTACGACATAGTGGGCTTTGCAGTGATATCGCTGCAAGAGGATCAGGATTGGGAGTTGAATATTCAAGGATATTTATCCTGCCGAAAATATATGCAGGTGGGCAGAGAGATAGAGTTGTCTAATTATTAAGAATGGAATTGAATCAATGATTAATAATAAGAAATGAAGTAAGGTTAGTTGGTGTAGAAACTGTGTCGGTGCAATTGAGGAATCAAAAAGGTGAAAAAATGCAGTTGGAGTTATGTACAGGGAGCTGGGGTGCAAGATACACCAGGAACTGGAAAGATCTGCAGGAAAGATAAAATTACAGTGATCACGTGGGATTTCATTATGCAGGTGGACTGGGATTTCAGGGTGGTAGTGGTTCACAATAAAAGGAATTTGTGGAATTTGTATGAGATGGCTTTTTGGAGCAGCTTGTGTCGGCAAAGATCAGGGGAGCTTAAGGTGAAGGAAATCATAGGACGCAATGATCATAATATGATTGAATTTACTCTGCAATTTCAGATGGAGAAGTTAGAACCAGAAGCAACGGTATAATAGCTGAATAAAAACAATTACAGAGACATGAGGGAGGAGCTGGGATTGATTGACTGGGAGACGGGGCGAGCAGGAAAGGCAGTTCAACAGCAATGACAGGAGATTTTTGAGTAATTCAGGATACAGCAGAGATTTATCCTGAGGAAAAAGAAGAGCTGAGTATAGGGAGGATGCGGCAACTGTAGCTTACTAGGGAAGTCAGGTATAGCATGAAAACAAAATATAAAAGCAAAGTAACTTTTTACTCGTTACGTTAACAATCTTGATAAGGGGATTTAGGGCACTCTGGCTAAGTTTGCAGATGATGAAAAGATAGGCAAATGGACAGGTCGTATTGAGGAGGTGGAGAGGCTGAAGAAAGATTTTGACATGCAAAGAGAGTGGCAAATGCATTCCAATGTTGGAAAGTATGAAGTCGTGAACTTTGGCACGAACAATAGAGGCAGGGGCTATTTTCTAAATGGGGAGAACGTTCAGAAATCTGAAGTGCAAAGGGACTTGGGAGTTCTCGTGCAGGGTTCCGTCAACGTAAGCTTGCAGATTTAGGCAGTAGTTAGGAGGGCAAATGCATTTATTA
>NW_025182674.1:0-2585 GCF_004010195.1 Chiloscyllium plagiosum | reverse complement strand
TGCTGTAACCATCCCGGCCCGACATACCTCCCAAAGTTCTGTAACTGTCACGGCCCGACATACCTCCCACTGTAGAGTAACCGTCACGGCCCGACATACCTCTCACTGTACAGTAACCATCACACCCCGACATACCTCAAACTGTACAGTAACCATCTCGGAGAGACATACCCCCCACTATACAGTAACCATCACGGCCCGACATACACCCCACTGTACAGTAACGATCACGGCCCGACATACCTCCTACTGTACATTAACCGTCACGGCCCGACATACCTCCCACTGTACAGTAACCATCACACCCCGACATACCTCTAACTGTACAGTAACCATCTCGGAGAGACATACCTCCCACTGCACAGTAACCATCACGGCCCGACATACACCCCACTGTACAGTAACAATCACGGCCCGGCCCGACATACACCCCACTGTACAGTAACAATCACGGCCCGACATAACTCCCACTGTACAGTAACTATCACGGACCGACATAGCTCCCAATGTACAGTAACCATCACACCCCGACATATCTCCCACTGTACAGTAACCGTCACGGCCAGACAAACCTCAAACTGTACAGTAACCATCACGGGGAGACATATCTCCCACTGTACAGTAACCATCACGGCCCTACATACCTCCAACGGTACAGTAACCATCACGGACCGACTTACATCCCACTGTACAGTAACTGTCATGGCCCGACATACCTCCCACTGTACAATAACCATCAAGGCTCGACATACCTCCCACTGTACTGTAACTTTCACGGACCCACATACCTCCCACTGTACAGTAACCACACGGTGTGACATACCTCCCATTTTACAGTAACCATCACGGCCCGACTTTCCTCCCACAGTACAGCAACCATCACGGCCCGACATACCTCTCACAGTACAGTAACCATCACGGGCCGACATACCTCCCACTGTACAGTAACCACACGGTGTGACATACCTCCCATTTTACAGTAACCATCACGGCCCGACTTTCCTCCCACAGTACAGCAACCATCACGGCCCGACATACCTCTCACAGTACAGTAACCATCACGGGCCGACATACCTCCCACTGTACAGTAACCACACGGTGTGACATACCTCCCATTTTACAGTAACCATCACGGCCCGACTTTCCTCCCACAGTACAGCAACCATCACGGCCCGACATACCTCTCACAGTACAGTAACCATCACGGGCCGACATACCTCCCACTGTACAGTAACCACACGGTGTGACATACCTCCCATTTTACAGTAACCATCACGGCCCGACTTTCCTCCCACAGTACAGCAACCATCACGGCCCGACATACCTCTCACAGTACAGTAACCATCACGGCCCGACATACCTCTCACTGTACAGTAACCATCACGGCACGACATAACTCCCACTGTACAGTAACCATCACGGCCCGACATACCCCCCACTGTACAGTAACCATCACAGCCCAACATACCCCCCACTGTACAGTAACCATCACGGCCCGACATACACCCCACTGTAGAGTAAGAATCACGGCCCGACATGCCTCCCACTGTACAGTAACCATTACGGCCCGACATACCGCCCACTGTACAGTAACCATCTCAGACAGGCATACCTCCCACTGTACAGTAACCATCACACCCCGACATGCCTCTAACTGTACAGTAAACATCTCGGAGAGACATAACTCCCACTGTACAGTAACCATCACGGCCCGACATACACCCCACTGTACAGTAACCATCACGGCCCGACATACACCCCACTGTAGAGTAAGAATCACGGCCCGACATACCTCCCACTGTATAGTAACCATCACAACCCGACATGCCTCCCACTGTACAGTAACCATTACGGCCCGACATACCGCCCACTGTACAGTAACCATCTCAGCCAGGCATTCCACCCACTGTACAGTTACCGTCACGGCCCGGCATACCTCTCACTGTACAGTAACCATCACGGCACGACATAACTCCCACTGTACAGTAACCATCACGGCCCGACATACACCCCACTGTACAGTAACCATCACGGCCCGACATACACCCCACTGTAGAGTAAGTATCACGGCCCGACATACCTCCCACTGTATAGTAACCATCACAACCCGACATGCCTCCCACTGCACAGTAACCATCACATCCCGACGTACCTCCCACTGCACAGTAACCATCACGGCCCGACATACCTCCCACTGTACAGTTACCGTCACGGCCCGACATACCTCTCACTATACAGTAACCATCACGGTCTGACATACCTCCTACTGTACATCACCCATCACGGCCTGACATACCTCCCACTGTACAGTAACCATCACAGCCAGACATAGCTCCCACTGTACAGTAACCATCACGTCCCGACATACCTCAAACTGTACAGTAACCATCTCGGAGAGACATACCTCCCACTGAACAGTAACCATCACGGCCCGCCGTACCCCCCACTGTACAGTATCCATCACGGTCCGACATACCTCCCACGGCAGAGTAAGCATCACGGCTAGACATACACCCCACTGTACAGTTACCGTCACGGCCCGACATACCTCTCACTGGACAGTAACCATCACGGCACGACATAAC
>NW_025182673.1:1629-2585 GCF_004010195.1 Chiloscyllium plagiosum | reverse complement strand
AGGAAACGGTGGTGTCGCTGGGGAATGTTACAGGAACAGTGAGTGGGTGAAGCACCTGGAGAATATTACAGGGAGATGGATCGGTTGAGGTGCTGGAGAAAGTTTCACAAATAGGGGGTGGGGTGTGACGGAGCTGAACAGGATTGCAGGCATAGGGAGTGGCTGCATGTGCGGCAGGACGTCACAGACACGGCAGCGAGTTTGGGTGCGAGAGAATGTTCCAGGGATTGGTAATGTGTGCAGTTGCTGGAGAACGTTATAGTGATAGGGAGTGGGTGAATGTTCTTGAGAATATTTTAGGAAAAGGGAGTGCGTGTAGGTATGGAGAATGTTACAGCAATCGGCAGCTGGAGAATGCCACAAGAATATGGAGTGGTGAACGTGCTGTGCAATATTACAAGGATAGAGAGAGATTTAGTTGTGGTAGAGTTTTGTGGAAGAATATGGAATGACTGTACGGTTTAGAGATGCCAAATGTTAACGGTGTGGTATAGGTGCTGCTGAAAGTTGCAGTTATAGAGGGCGTATCGATGCTGAAGAATGTTACAGGCAGGGGGTTGGTGAAGGTGCTAGACAGTGTTAAAGCAATCGTCAGTAGTTGTACAGTTTGGTGATCTTACAGGAATAGTGGGTGATGCAGTTTGGCTGCTTGTTTACAGGGATAAGGGTGGATTACGTGTTGGAGAAAGCGACCGGAATAAGGTGAGGTAGCGGGGCTGGCGAATTTTCCTGTTATAACAAGGAATAGAGGTGCTGGAGAATGCAACATTGATATGGAGACATGAAGTCGCTGAATAATGTTACATGGATAAGCAGAGATGAAGCTGTTGGAGAATGTAAAAGTGATAGGAGAAGTGTAGGTTCTGGAGAATGGTACCGCGATAAGGTGATGTGTAGATCCTGTAAAAAGTAGCAGGGATCGGGAATGGTAGGAGGTGCAGGAGAATGTTACAGGG
>NW_025182673.1:0-798 GCF_004010195.1 Chiloscyllium plagiosum | reverse complement strand
GTGCTCGATACTGTTACATGGATAGAGATTGGTGTAGGTGCTGGAAAATGCAGAAGGATAGGCAATGTGTTTACGATCTGGAGACCAATACAGCGATAGGCAGATGTGTAGGTGCTGGAAAACGTGACAGGGATCGGGAATGGGTCTTGGTGCTTGACAATTTTACACGTCTCGTGAGGTTAGTTGTTGCTGGATAACATAAGAGGGATAGGGACGTTTGTTGGTCCTACAGAATGTTCTAACGACTGGGAGAGCCTTAGAAGCTGGAGAGTCTGACCAGAAGACGGAGGATTGTCATGGCTGGAGGAGGTTACAACGATAGGGAGTGAGTGGAAGTGCTGGAGAATGTTTTTAACATAGGGAGCTGCTCAGGTGTCAGAAAATCATCACGGATAGAGGATGAGATATGTCGGGTTGGACAGGCTGATAGGAATAGGCAGCGGATGTGGGTGCTGGTGATTGTTACCGGGAAAGGAAGGGGTACAGTGCTGGAGAATGTTACGGGAACAGGGAGTGGGTGTCGGTGCTGGGGACTGTAACATGACTAGGGCAGTGTGTATGTGCTGTAGAATATTAAAAGAATACGGACGTGTGTCGGTGCTGCAGAGTGTGGCAGGGATATTGAGTGTGTGGGTGGTGCGGCTCGAAATGGTAAAGAGTTTGGGAGCGATTTGGGCCCTGGAGAATGTCACCGGGATGGAGACGGGTTTAGGATTGTAAGAATGTTACAGGGACAGGGAAGGGTGCAGGTGGTGGAGGATGTGACAGAGCAAGGGAGGGTTTTTGACGCTGGCGAAT
>NW_025182672.1:0-2585 GCF_004010195.1 Chiloscyllium plagiosum | reverse complement strand
ACTCATTCAATGAAACAAACAGAGCTTGTTAATTCACTGACTAGACCATCTGCAATTCTTTCAATGTACGAAACTTAACTTTATCATTCAATGAGTCAACCTGCGTGCGTCATTTCAATGAGAAGAGCTTCTCTCATTCATTCAATGTCAACAGTTTAACACATTGATTCAATGAAACAAACTACACCCATTCATTCATTGAAAGAAACTACATGCATTCATTCAATGAACCAGACAGTGCGTATTAATTCTTTAAGTAGACCTTCGCCTCTGCATTCAATGTGTCAAACTAAACTCATACACGCAAGGAATCAAACTTCAATTTGATCAAAATTCAATGAGTAGAGCTTCTCTGATTTATTCAATGTCTCGGGTTTAACGCTTTCTTTTATTTAAAAAAACTGCATTCATTCAAAAATTGAATCAATCTTGAATCATTGATTCAATGATTCAAACGTTGAATCATTGTTTTAAAGAAACAAAACATAACTCATTTATTTAGAGTACACAACCGCTTTCATTCGTTTAATTAATCCAACTGCACTCATTCATTCAATGTAAAACACTGCACGTATTTATCCAATGAGTTGAGCTTTTGCCATTCTTTCAATGAAACAAACGGCATGCATTCAATCATTTATTCAAACTGCATGCATTCATTCAATAATACAGACTGGACGTCTTTATTCAATGTGTCGAGATTATCTGATGTTTTCAATGTGTCGCGCTTCACGTTTTATTTCAATGAAACAAACTACATTCATTCAATCATTGAATCAAACTTCAATCATTGATTCAGTGAACAAACGTTTTACATTGATTCAAAGAAACAAACTGCACGAATTTATTCCTTGAAACAAACGGCATGCACTCATTCAATGAAACTGACTGGATGTGGTAATGCATTGATTAGAGCTTCTGCCATTCTTTCAATGTGCCAAGCTTAACATTGTCATTCAATGAGACAAACTGAGCGTGTCAATTCAATGAGTTGAGCTTCTCTCATTCACAAGATCAAGAGTTTAATACATTGATTGAATGAAACAAACTGCACCCATTCGTTCATTGCATTGAACTGCATGCACTCATTCAATGAAACAGACATAACTTGTTAATTCACTGAGTAGAGCATCTGCCATTCTTTCAATGTACCAAACTTAGCTTTATCATTCAATCAGACAAACTGCGCGTGTGAATGCAATGAGTTGAGCTTCCCTAATTCATTCAATGTCACGAGTTTAGCACATTGATTCAATGGAACAAACTGCACCCATTCGTTCATTAAAACTGACCGTATGCACTCACTCAGTGAAACAGACAGAGCTTGTTAATTGACTGACTAGAGCATCTGTCATTCTTTCAATGTTCCAGACTTAACTTTATTATTCAATGAGACAAAGTGCGCGTCACAATTCAATGAGTAGAGCTACTCTCATTCATTCAATGTCAACAGTTGAACACATTGATTCAATGAAACAAACTGCACCCATTCATTCATTGTTACAAACTGCATGCATTCATTCAATGAAACAGACAGGGCCTGTTAATACTTTAAGTAGACCTTCGCCTCTTACTCATACACGCAAGGAATCAAACTTCAATTTGATCAATATTCAATGAGGAGAGGTTTTCTGATTTATTCAATGCCTCGGGTTTAACGATTTCATTCATTTAAACAAACTGCATTCATTCAATAATTGAATTAACCTTCAATCATTGATTCAATGATACAAACGTTGAATCATTGTTTTAAAGAAACAAACGTAACTCATTTATTTAGAGTACCAACCTCTTTCATTCCTTTAATTAATCCAACTGTACTCATTCATTCAATGTAACACATTGCACGGAGTTATTCAATGAGTTGAGCTTTTGCCACTCATTCAATGAAACAAACTGCATGCATTCATTCATTGAAACAAACTGAATGCATTCATTAAATAATACAGGCTGGTCGTCTTTATTCAATGTGTGGAGATTATCTCATGTTTTCAATGTCTCGAACTTAACGTTTTAATTCAATGAAACAAACTGCATTCATTCAATCATTGAATCAAACTTCAATCATTGATTCAGTGAAACAAACGTTTTACATTGATTCAAAGAAACAAACTGCACGCATTCACTCTTTGAAACAAACCGCATACATCCATTCATTGAAACTAACTGGATGTGGTAATTCACTGATTAATGCCTTTGCCATTCTTTAAATGTGCCACACTAAACATTGTCATTCAATGAGACAAACTGAGCGTGTCAATTCAATGAGTTGAGCTTCTCTCATTCATTCAATATCAAGGGTTTAACACATTGATTCAATGAAACAAACTGCACCCATTCGTTCATTGAAACGAACTGCATGTACTCATTCAATGAAATAGACAAAACGTATTAATTCACTGAGTTGAGCATCTGCCATTCTTTCAACGTACCAAACTTAACATGGTCATTCAAAGAGACAAACTGCGCGTTTGAATTCAATGAGTTGAGCTTCTCTCATTCATTGAATGTCAAGGGTTTAAAACATTGCTTCAATAGAACAAACTGCAGCCATTCGTTCATTGAAACGAATTGTATGCACTCAT
>NW_025182671.1:1605-2585 GCF_004010195.1 Chiloscyllium plagiosum | reverse complement strand
GACCTCTTCATTTCCAACTGCCGCCGGGACATAAACCACATCAAAATGTCGACCCCCCTCCCCCACTCCAACCTCTCACCCACACACACGCAGCCATCCAATCCCTCTGCTCTAATCCCAACCTCATCGTTAAACCAGCGGATAAAGGGGGCGCAGTGGTATTCTGGCGCACTGACCTCTACACCACTGAAGCCAAATGCCAACTCGAGGACACCTCTTCCTACTGTCCCCTCGACCATGACCCCACCCCCATCATCAAACCATCATCTCCCAGGCCATACAGAACCTCATCACCTCAGGAGATCTCCCACCCACAGCTTCCAACCTCATAGTCCAGGAACCCCGGACTGCCCGGTTCTACCTCCTTCCCAAGATCCACAAGCCTGACCACCCTGGCTGACCCATTGTCTCAGCATGCTCCTGCCCCACTGAACTCATCTCTACCTAACTCGACACTATCCTATCCCCCCGAGTCCAGGAACTCCCCACTTACGTTCGAGACACCACCCACGCCCTCCACCTGCACCAAGATTTCCGTTTCCCCGGTCCCCAACGCCTCATCTTCACCATGGATATCCAATCCCTCCATACCTCCATCCGCCATGACCAGGGCCTCCAAGCCCTCCGTTGTTTCCTCTCCAGACGTCCCCAACAGTACCCTTCCACCGACACTCTCATTCGTTTGGCCGAACTGGTCCTCACCCTTAACAATTTCTCCTTTGAATCCTCCCACTTCCTCCAGATCAAAGGGGTAGCCATGGGCACACGTATGGGCCCCAGCTATGCCTGCCTCTTTGTTGGCTACGTAGAGCAGTTGATCTTCCATAATTACACCGGCACCACTCCCCACCTCTTCCTCCGCTACATTGATGACTGCATTGGCACCACCTCGTGCTCCCGCGAGGAGGTTGAGAAATTCATCAACTTCACCAACACATTCCACCCCGACCTTAAATTTACCTGGACCATCTCCGACACCT
>NW_025182671.1:0-996 GCF_004010195.1 Chiloscyllium plagiosum | reverse complement strand
CCTTCATCACCGCTCCCTCACCACCAGACGCCTGGAGGAAGAACGCCTATTCTTCCGCCTCGGAACAGTTCAACCCCAGGGAATCAATGTGGACTTCAACAGCTTCTTCATTTCCCCTTCCCCCACTTCATCCTAGTTTCAAACTTCCAACCCGCACTGTCCCCTTGAACTGTCCGGACTTGTCCGACCTGCCTAACTCTTTTTCCACCTATCCACTCCACCCTCTCCTCACTGACCTGTCACCTTTATCTCCTCCCCCACTCACCTATAGTACTCTATGCTACTTTCTCCCCACCCCCACCCTCCTCTAGCTTCAGGCTCTCTGCCTTTATTCCTGATGAAGGGCTTTTGCCCAAAACGTCGATTTTGCTGCTCGTCGGATGCTGCCTGAATTGCTGTGCTCTTCCAGCACCACTGATCCAGAATCTGGTTTCCAGCATCTGCAGTAATTATTTTTACCTACGTTGTTGTTTATGAGTCGATCACAGTTCTTTTGGTGAATATAAGATTTTAAAACACACTGTGTCGTGATATAAAAGTTTCCTAACAATTGGTTCGCCTGCAAGTTTATCTTGAGACAATTTTGGTCGAGAACTCCCAAGTCTCTTTGCACTTCAGGCTGAAGAATTTTCCCGCATTTAGAAAATAGTCCTTGCCTGCAATCTTCTTACCAAAGTACATGACCTCACACTTCCCCCCATTGTACTCCATCGTACTTCTTTGCCCAAACTCCTAACGTGTCTAAAACCTTCTGCAGCCTCTCCACTTCCGCAATGCAAACTGTCTCTCCACCTATCTTTATATCATCCGAAAAGTTAACCAGAATGCCCTTAGAACATTTATCTAGATCATTAATTTACAAAGTAAAAAGTCGTGGTCCCAATACTGAGCCTTGTGGAATACCACATGTCGCTGGCTACCATATTGACATGATCATTTTTATCCTCACTCGCTGTTATCTGACTTTTTAACCTGTGTTGTTTCTCAATTCCACCC
>NW_025182670.1:0-2585 GCF_004010195.1 Chiloscyllium plagiosum | reverse complement strand
AGATGTCAATCTCTTATTGCTGCTACTGTCCTATTTACAGATGTCGATCTCTTATTGTTGCTCCTGTTCTATTTACAGATGTTGATCTGTTATTACTGCTACTCTTCCATTTACAGATATCGATCTCTCATTGCTGCTACTGTTCCAATTACAGATATCGATCTCTTATTGTTGCTACTGTTCTATTTAGAGATGTCGGTCTCTAATTGTTGCTCCTGTTCAATTTACAGATGTCGATCTGTTATTACTGGTACTATTCCATTTCCTGATGTCGATCTATTATTGCTGCTACAGTTCTATTTACAGATGTCGATCTTTTAAAGCTGCTACTTTTCTTCCTACAAATGGCGATCTCTTATTGTTGCTACAGTTCTATTTACAAATGGCGATCTCTTATTGCTTCTACTGTTCTACTTAAAGATGTGAATCTCTTATTGTTGCGACTGTTCTATTTACAGGTGTCAATCTCTTATTGTTGCTACAGTGCTATTTGCAGGTGTCGATCTCTTATTGCTGCTGCTGTTCTATTTACAGATGTCAATCTCTTATCGTTGCTCCTGTTCTATTTACAGATGTCAATCTCTTATCGTTGCTACTGTTCTATTTACAGATGTCAATCTCTTATCGTTGCTACTGTTCTATTTACAGATGTCGATCTCTTATTATTGCTATGGTTCTATTTACAGATGTCAATCTCTTATTGCTGCTACTGTTCTATTTACAGATGTCGATCTCTTATTGCTGCTACTATTCTATTTACAGATGTCGATCCCCGATTGGTGCTACTGTTCCATTTACAGATGTCAATCTCTTATTTTTGCTATAGTTATATTTACAGATGTCAATCTCTTATTGTTGCTACTGTTCTATTTACAGATGTCGATCTCTTATTGTTGCTACTGTTCTATTTACAGATGTCGATCTCTTATTGTTGGTACTATTCCATTTACTGATGTCGATCTCTTATTGCTGCTACTGTCCTATTTACAGATGTCGATCTCTTATTGCTGCTACTGTTCTATTTACAGATGTCGATCTATTATTGATGTGACCGTTCTATTTACTGATGTCGATCCCTTATTACTGCTACTGTACTACTTACAAATGGCGATCTCTTATTGTTGCAACTGGTCTATTAACAGATGTCGATTTCTTATTGCTGCAAATGGTCTAATTTCAGATGTCGATGTCTGGTTGCTGCTACTGTTCAAATTACAAATGGCGATCTTTTAGTGTTGTTACTATTTTGTTTATAGATGTCAATCTCTTATTGTTGCTACTGTTCCTTTTACAGATGTCGATGTTTTATTGCAGCTACAGTTATATTTGCAAATGTCGATCTCTTATTGCTGCTGCTGTTCTATTTACAGATGTCAATCTCTTATTGCTGCTACTGTTCTATTTACCGATGTCGATCTCTTATTGTTGCTATTGTTGTACTTACAGATGGCGATCACCTATCGTTGCTACTGTTCTATTTGCAAATGTCGATCTCTTATTATTGCTACTGTTCTACTTACAGATGGCGAGCTTTTATTGCTGGTACTGTTCTATTTATAAATGTCGATCTCTTATTGTTGCTACTGTTGTATTTACAGATGTCTATCTCTTACTGATGCTACTGTTGTATTTACAGATGTTGATCTCTAATTGTTGCTTCTGTTCTATTTACAGATGTCGATCTCTCATTGCTGCTACTTTTCTGCATACAAATGGCGATCTCTTATTGTTGCTACTGTTCTATTTACAGATGTCGATCTCTTATTGCTGCTGCTGTTCCATTTACAGATGGCAAACTCTTATTGTTGCTACTGTTCTAATTACATGTGTCGATCATTTAATGATGATGCTGTTTTTTTTACAGATGTTGATTTCTTATTGCTGCTACTGTACCATTTACAGATGGCGAACTCTTATTGTTGCTACTATTCTAATTTCAGATGTTGATCATTTAATGACGATGCTGTTTTGTTTACAAATGTCGATTTCTTATTGCTGCAACTGTTCTATTTACAGATGGCGATCTCTTATTGTTGCTACTGTTCTATTTACAAATGTCGATTTCTTATTGTTGCTACTGTTCCATTTACAGATGTCGATCTCTTAATGCTGCTACTGTACCATTTACAGATGGGGAACTCTTATTGTTGCTACTATTCTAATTTCAGATGTTGATCATTTAATGATGATGCTGTTTTGTTTACAGATGTCGATTTCTTATTGCTGCAACTGTTCTATTTACAGATGGCGATCTCTTATTGTTGCTACTGTTCTATTTACAAATGTCGATCTCTTATTGTTGCTACTGTTCTATTTAATGATGTCGATCGCTCATAGTTGCTACTGTTCAACGTAGAGACATCGATCTCTTATTGCTGCTACTGTTCTATTTACAGATATATCCCATATTGTTGCTAGTGTTCTATTTACAGATTTCGATCCCCTAATGTTGCTACTGTTCTATGTATAGATGTCAATCTCTTATCATTGCTACGGTTCTATTTACAGATGTCATTCTCTTATTGTTGCTACTGTTTTATTTACAGATGTCGATCTCTTATTGCTGCTCCTGTTCTATTTGCAGA
>NW_025182669.1:0-2585 GCF_004010195.1 Chiloscyllium plagiosum | reverse complement strand
TAAGACAATGAGAATATTAGGGAATGTGTACATCAGTGAATAGGATAATAAAAATATAACTGAGTAAGGACATAAGGGATTGAGAACATGATAACAAAATAATTAAGATTGTATATAACAGTCAAATAATAGTAACAGAATAGATTAAGAATGTAACATCATGGAAACATGAGAGCGTAGGCACAGAAGTGATTCAGAACATCAGAGAATACGACGGTAAGACAACAAAAACATAAAAGAATCGCATCCTTAGTGAATATGCGATTGAGGACATAAGTGAAAGCAAAGATGATATAATAAGGACATAACAGACTAACACAATAAGACCCTAAGAACAGATGAGAATAAGATAATTAAGACATAAGATGTTTGATGAATATGAACATCAGAACATAAGATTAGAAAAGAAAAGAACAAGTAAAAAACAACTTAAGTGAATATGACTGAAAGATCGTCGGAGCAAATTAATATAATAGAATAGGAACAAAAGAGAATAAGAACGGAGAACAAGAAAATAAGAGCTTCAGAGAGTAAAAATAAACATGAATAACAGAATTCGAGAACAAAATAATTAGAACACAAGTGAGCAATAGCATGAAGGAACAAGGCCATAATGGACGAATAGAATTTGAGAATATAAGAAAGAAAGAACATGAGAACATACGAAAATAAAAACCGAACTAAATAAAAACAAACGATAACGACAACGTGACAGAACAAGTACAAAGAAAATACGGTCATAAAACATCATTGATTAAGAACACAAGAGCGTGAGGACAGGAAACAAATGCGAATGAGAACATCAGAACACAAGTGAATCAGAACATATATATGAATATGCGAATGAGAACATAAGAAAATGCAAATATATGCTAATAGAAACTTCGGAGATCCAGAACGTTGTGAATGAGACTATAATAGAATTCGAAGGCAAGGTCATAAGAAGGTAAGAGAATTTGAGCACAAGTGATTAGGTGAACAAGAAGGTACGAGAATAGGTTGGTAAGATAATACGAACCTGAGATAATAACATCATAAAAGCATACTAAAATATGAGAATAGGGGAATAAGAAGATAGAAGCATTTATGGATCTGAAAATAAGAAAACAGCAGAGTGAAACATAAGATTCACAGAGAAAAACAGCACAAGTTAATAAGAACATAACGGGTAAGAACATAGGAACGTAAGTGACTAAGAACACAAGAGAATAAGAACATATTGGATCAAGAAGATAAGAGCATTAAAGAATGAGAACACGAATAATAAAATTAGAGAACAAAAGAATAAAAACATAAGTAAATAAAAATGAAGAGAATGAGAGTGCAAGCCAAAGAGAACGAGAGAATAAGAACATGAGAAATAGGTATCATAAGAACATAAGGCAATGATAATCTAAAAAATAAGACATCAGTAAGTGAATAACCGAATAAGAGTAAATGAGAATACAACATGTTCCAATGGGAACATAATAGAATAAAACAAAAAGAATATTCGGGAGTAAGAACATAAGATTACTAGAGAGTAAGACCAGCCCATGGTAAGTACAGAAGAGAATACGATAATAAGAATGGAAGACATTAATATGATCATATCATGAGAGAAAAAGAGAATAAGATAATGAGAATCTAAAAGAATAAATACATTAGATAATGTTACAATAAGAATATGAGTGAGAAATAACATTAAGGAATGAGACAATAGGAACAACAGAGAATAAGAACATGCGAATATAAGAAAATAAAAAGAGCACAGAATAAAAACATAAGATAGTCAGGTCATAATTACATAACAGAATACGAAAACAAGAGCGAATGAGAAGCAGAACAAAGAGAATATGCGAATAAAAACACAAAGGAACAAGATGTTAAATAATAAACACATTGGAGATTGAAAAAGCTAAACGCATAAGAACATAGAAGAGTAAGACAAGAAAATCATAAGAGGACAAAACAAAGAGCATTTGCGAATAAGGAAAGAAACACATAAAATAAGGTCATAAGAAATAAATAGTTTTCAATGCAAGTGAAAAAGACCATAAAGAGACCAGGGCCACAGGATTATAAGAGAGAAAGAACATACGAGAATAACAACTTAAGAGCAACATAGAATAAATGGTTTACATATGAGAATTAGAGAATGAAAGAATAAGAACTTAAGTGACTAGGTAACTAAGAACATTCATGATTTGAAAGATGAACGTAAGAGAATAAAATCATAAAACGTAAGGGAAATCAACTGAGGTGAATAAGAACGTAACTGTGGCAGATTATATGAGCATAAAGTTGTAAGGACAGAACTGGACAAGGACATGGGAGCATGAAATTGAGAGATGAGATACAGACAACAAGTAAAACCAATATATTTTACAAAATGCCTTTCAAGAACTGTGATTAACATTAGATTAGATGCCCTCAACTGTGGAAACAGGCCCTTCGGCGCAAAAAGTCCACATCGATCCTCTGAAGATTAACTTACCCACTCATTTCCCTCTGACTAACGCATCTGACCTATGCACAATTTTAGCATTGCCAATTCACCTGACCTGCACATATTCGAACTGTGGGAGGAAACGGGAGGACCGGAA
>NW_025182668.1:0-2585 GCF_004010195.1 Chiloscyllium plagiosum | reverse complement strand
CAGTCAGCATGGCTTTGTGGGTGGCACGTCATGGCTCACCTCGTTATTGAGTTCTTTGAGGAGATGTAAAGACAGATCGACGACGGTCGAGCAGTGGATGCGGTGAATATGGACTCCAGCAAAGTATTTGATAGAGTACCCATGGAATGCTCATTCATAAAGTCAGGAAGTATGGGATTCAAGGATATTTGGCTATCTGGATTCAGAATTGGCTGGCTGACAGTGGTTGTAGATGAAATGGATTCTGCCTGGAGAACAGTGTTGAGAGATGTCCCACAGGGCTCTGTTCATGGCCTCTGCTCTTTGTAGTTTTTATAAATGACTTGTATGAAGAGGCTGGGGGGTGGGTTAGTGAATTTGCAGATGACACAAAGATTGGAGGAGTCGTCGATAGCATCGAGGGCTACTGTAGGCTGCAGCCCGACATAGACAGAATACAGTGCTGGGCTGAGAAATGGCAGATGGAGTTCAAACTGGATAAATGTGAAGTGATGCATTTTGATAGACAAACTCGAATGCTGAATATAGGATTAAAAACAGGATTCTTGGCAGTGTGGAGGAACAGACGGATCTGGATATGCAATTACATAGATCCCTCAAAGTTGCTACCCATGTGTTGTCAAGAAAGCATATGGTGTTTTGGTTTTCATTAACAAGGGGATCGGGTTTAATATCCACGAGGTTTTGCTGCAGCTCTACAAGCCCCTGGTGAGATCAGACTTGGAATATTGTGTCCAGTTCTGGTAGCCCTACTATAGGAAAAGAACAGAGACTTTGCAGAGGGTTTAAAGAATGTTTACCAGGATGCTGTCTGGACTGGTGGTCCTGCCTTATGCAGAAAGGTTCAATAAGCTTTAACGTTTCTCTCTGGAGAGAAGCAGGTAAAAAGGAGAACTAATCGAGGTGTACAATGTAATGGGAGGAACAGATAGAGTCAATAGTCCGAGACTTTTCCCCAGCTGTCTGGACTGATGCTGTCCTGCCTTATGCAGAAAGGTTCAATAAGCTTTAACGTTTCTCTCTGGAGAGAAGCAGGAAAAAAGGAGAACTAATCGAGGTGTACAAGGTAATGGGAGGAACAGATAGAGTCAATAGTCCGAGACTTTTCCCCAGGGCAGGATTGACTGTTATGAGAAGACATAATTTGAAGATATTAGGAGGAAGGTACAAAGGAGACGTCAGAGGTCGGTTCTTTACGTAGAGAGTTGTGAATGAATGGAATGCGTTGCCACCTGTGGTGGTGGAGGCAGCGTCATTGGGGACATTGAAGCGACTGCTGAAAATGCACATGGATAGCAATGAGTTTTGGGTTGCGTCGGTTAAGTTACTATATTTTACATTAGGATTACATTTTGGCACAACATCTTGAGCCGAAGGGGCTGTTCTGTGCTGTACTTTTCTATGTCCTATATTGAGAGATGACAAATACTGTATAACGACTGCAGACGGATGCCCATGTATATGTGTCTCACAGAACGAATGAATAAGCATATATGTTCGAGTGACTGTGCGTGAACGTTGTGTGCATGTGTGAGTTTGTGCGTATATTCGTGTGAATGTCTGCTTGAGGATTTGTGCAAAGTTTTCCATTCAAATATATACGAACTACGGGCAGGGTGTTTGAATGTTTGTGTGAATACATGTGTGCAAGAGTGTATGAAGGAGATGTTGCATTGTTGAGAGAATGTGAAAAAAATGACAGAGTGTGTGGGAGAGATTGTTAAGGTAACTGTGTAATTGTCTGTGGGTTTAGATATCTGTGACTTTGTATGTATTTGACTTCTCACTATTCTCATGCCTGAAATATAACGTCAATAGGTAATGATCATGATGTATTCAGCATCTTTGGTCTATAATGAAAAATAGAAAGCAAACATTTGCAGAAGACTTCATATGGTCCTTCCTCACTTGGTATCGAGAACCTAAGCCTAAACCAACAACGATTAGCAGCTGTGAATCCAGCCAAATTGCCTCCAGTCGTTACAGTGTTGACTGGTCTAACACCGGGTTACAATTCACCATGCGCACGAAAGGAGTGAGGAGGAACCAATAACACATACAGAGGATAGGACAGACTATTTTGAAAGAAAGAAGACAGCGTAGAATTCTGGACAAAAAGAAAGAGTGCAACACCGTTTATAGAATTGATAACCGACACTAACACTTACGGGGGACACTAACAGCAGCAAGTAGCGGGAAGTAGATCCTCTCAATCTCCTGAAATATATTCCGTATGTTGATCGCCTCCCGATAGAATGCAAGTGCCTCAGCCAAACTCATGATGCCTCTTCTGTCAGTGGGTGAAGAGTAATTCTGAGGAGTTCAGTCAGCTCAAGCTGATGCCAGTGAAGCTAAATCCTTATATAGAGCAGATAGGACAATCCCTGAGAGACAATGTTCTATTTTTTTCTGAACTGGTATTAAGTCATCGTGAAAACTTGAGCTCTGTTAATGGAGTTGGGTATTGCTTTTAGTCTCTGGGCAAATGATTTCAGTTAACGCTCTTGCAGGTCAAATGCTTTTCATGGAAACTCAAATCTAGTGATGAAAGTAACGTTTGGGTGTTGTAGTGTGCTTGAGTCACT
>NW_025182667.1:0-2585 GCF_004010195.1 Chiloscyllium plagiosum | reverse complement strand
TTCAGATGAATATGTTAAAGAGTTTGAGTAACGTAACAAATTGGAAGCATGACACCAAGGAGAACCATCAGCAGAATGAGAATATGAAAATGGAAATATTACCACATCAGAAACCAGGTGCGTTCACTGAGTACACGGCTGGTCGGTGAATGGGTCTCGATGTTAACTGGGGGACAGTCAGTAGAATTGAATTGGAGATATTGAAGCTCAAACAGGGCTATCACGTGATGCTGTAGACAACAGCAGCAACAGAAACAGGATTGTTTTCAAACATAATCTGTATCATTTTCCCCAGGATATTCCATCAGTCTACCATTACCATCAAGCCGAGTGATGGTTCAGTGACGAGTGTTGGTGAACATGCCAAGGTCAGAACCATGAGTACCTAAAGCTGATGACAAACCATCAAAGCTATCGCGCTTTGAGTGGTTTCATTCCAAACAGCAGAACTAACATCTGATAGAGACGCCGAAATGATCCCAAAAACAACAGATCAGATCTAAGCTCTGCAGTCTTGCCACATCCAAACATAAATGTTGGTGTACTATTAAAAAAACTTACTGGAGAAGAGGACACCAGAAATATCTCCATCCTAAATAATGGAACAGCCCTGCACATCAGTGAAAAAGACAAGGATGTAGTATCTGCACCATCCTCAGCCAGAGGTGTTGAGTGGATGATCCACCTCATCCTCGCCATGATATCCACAGAATCACAGATGTCAGTCTTCATCCAATTCTATTCGCTCCACGTGACATGAAAAAACAGCTGAACACAGTAGATACGACAAAGGCAAATGGGCCATGACCCGATTCCTGCAATAGGAAAAAAGACTTGTGCTGCACAACAAGCTGTGCCCCTGGGGAAGTTGTTTCATTCCAGCTCCAACTCTGACATCTCCCTGCCAATGTGGAAAATTAGTCAACTATGTCCCGTCCCCTAATAGGTGAATAATTGCATTCGGACCATTTAACACTCCCTCAGTCCCTTCACGATAGTCAAATTGGTGGGAGTTTTATTTTTTAACAGAGCTGTCAAGTAGCAGGGAAATAACCTGCGCAGTGTGGTTTCCGGTAGGTTCCTATGTGGTGATGGTGCTGTTGTGGAAATAGAGGATAATGCTCTGGCAGCTGGTTGAAGTTAAAAATAATGAATAAAATGTCAAGATCTCGAATCTGGTGATGGTAAAAGTGACCTTGCATCAAATGGTGATTGTAAACTTTGATCTCTTTCCCCAATGAACTTTCAGGAATTGAATCTCCCATGCTTTCCTAGTCTGGCCTAAATGTAACTCCAGACACACAGACATGTGGTAAACTCTTCAATGGTCTCTGAAACGGCCAAGCAAGGCACTCAATTATATCAAACTGGTTCGAGGTCTTAAAGGATAAAACCGGACCAGAACACCCGGCCCCAGCCTCGGTACCAGAAAAGGGAACGGGAAAAACAGTCCTGGTGACCCTGCAGAGACGTCCTTCATAACATCTGAGAGCTTGTGACAACATTTACAGAGCTTTCCCACAAACTGCACAGAAACATCGGGAAAGGAGTAGGCTTATCAACACATTGAGCCTTCCCCATTCTAGTTCATGGAAAAAATCTCTTCAATGCAGTTTTCCCGATACAGTGTTCATATCCCTTAATATGTTTAAACATTGTGAAATGTAAAATAAGAACTGATGTAGTCTGTTCGGTCCATCAATGTTGCTCTTCGATTCAATATACGGGCAGTTCTCCGATAACGTGTGTATATTAAATACGATTTGCTGCAGTGTGAATTCCCGCTCACTGTGACGCGATTCCTTTCCAGGCACTAGCTGAACAAGATCCAGCCACAGGATCCCTCTGTCTGCAAAATGCACCCTCTGTGTGTTCAGCTAAAACAGGAATGCAATTCGATCTGCAAGATTTGAAACTGAGCCTGAAACCTTGAATATTAGTCTACATTTATAAAGAACTTTATTTCAAGCCTGGGAAGAATCTTGGGGAGAACTGGGATTCCGCGTCAGCATCACGTGGTCAGTCAGCTCGGGTGAAAGGTACAGGGCTGTCGTCAGTGACCGTAGTGTGAAAGTGTTACATTTACAGCACTATTTCATTACAATTCATTAGACTGTGCTCGGGTGCGTATTAGACTAACCTTACTTTTTGGTTTTTACTGATATTTTGCAGTTCACCCATTATTCTCTTCTCCCCATAGACCCTTAATATTGCATGATTTTCTGCAACACAGTGATGCACAGGAACACAGCTGCCACGTTATTGGAGAACAACCTGTAAAGATATCTGATCCTCTATCTTCATACCATACCCTGCTCTCTCCCTATCCCTTTACTGTATAGAAATTCTTATTTATATTCAGTGCCTTGGTTTCCACTGCCTGATCTGGGAGATTATTCTCCAGGTTCACCAGTCTCTGAGTGCAGACATATATTCTCATCTCATTGCAGAGTGACCTATCTGTATCCAATATTGTGGCCCTTAGTTTTTGATGTCCCACCTAGGGGAATTATCACCCTTGCTTCCAATCTGTCTCTTCCTGACAGAACTTAATACATTTCACAAAAATCTCCACTCATTTTCCT
>NW_025182666.1:0-2585 GCF_004010195.1 Chiloscyllium plagiosum | reverse complement strand
CCTCTACCCCTCCCTTTTCTTCAGACTCCATTCTTTCAGACACATACTTTCCCCTCCACTCCCTTGTCAGCATACTGTGGCCTCCATTCCCTCAAGAATACCTCAAACACCTCTTTTTTCACTCCCAACACTGTGTCCTCCACAACCCCATGGTACCTACCCCTACAACTGCAGAAGGTGCAGCAACTGCCCATTTGACTCCTCCCTCCTCAGTATTCAAGGACCCAAGTATGTCTACTGCATTCACTACTCACAATGTGCTCTACTCTACACAGGAGAAACAAAGTCTAGACTGGGTGACTGCTTCGCAGAACATCTGTTATCTGACTACCAAAAAGACCCTGAGCTTCCAGTTGCCTGCCACTTTAACACGCCATCCTTTTCCCTGGCTAACATCCCTGTCTCAGGCTCGCTGGAGTGTTCCAACAAAGCTCAGCAAAAGCTGGAAGAACAACACTTTGTTTTTAGCATGGGTACACTGCAACCTCCTGGACTCAGTAATGACTCCAATACCTTCAGGGTGTGAAATCATCCACAACCTTCCCTGTAGCCTGACACACACGGTCGTATTACCATATAGTCTGCTGTTACACACAATCCATTGTTAGCCGCAAACAGTTCCCATTAATACGTGTTCACCCTACTCGCCAGATCATTAACCAATGATCTTTCTGCCCAGCTGTTCAATTCTCTCTTTGGGCTCTATCGCTACCCATCATGAACTCCTTAACGCCGAATACACACACCATCCCTCAGCCCCCCACCCTATCTTCTCCATATAATCTGACATTTTCCAAGCTGCCATCTGTTCTGAGGAAGGGTCACCAGACCTGCTATGTTAACTGTCATTTCTCTTCACGGGGGTGCCATTCCTACTGAGCATTTCCAGCAATTTCTGTTTTTGTTAAACTCGACTGCTCTGATTTTGTAGCTTTTACAGGTCTTTCCGGAACTTTGTATTTTTGTTCAGCAGCAAAAATGAACTTAATTTGATAGTGGGCATGAAGGAGAAAATCTGTTGGCAGTGAGAGTGAAATGGAATGGGTGACTGAGGTGAAGTGAGAATGGTGATGACAAGAGCAACAGCAACCCTGTATAGATAGGGTAGGCAGACAAATAGAGTCATAGAGATGTACAGCACTGAAACAGACCCTTCACTCCAACTTATCCTTGCTGCACAGATATCCTATATTAACCTCATCCCATTTGCTAGCCCTTGGCCCATATCCCTCAAAACCCTTCCTATTCATGTACTCATTCAGTTGCCTTTTAATTGTTGTAATTGTACCAGCATCCATCACTTCCTTCGGCAGCTCAGTTCATACATGCACCATGCTTTGCATGAAAAAGCCGCCCCTTAGGTCCCTTTTAAATCTTTCCCCTCTCTAAAACTATGCCTTGCTAGTTTTGCAATCCTTCACCCTTGCTATTTCCCATATCCATGTCCCTTATGATTTTCGTAACTACTGTGAGGTTACCCCCTCAGCCTCCAACATTCTAGGGAAAATAGCCCCAGCCTTTTCAGCTTCTTGCTGTAGCTCAAACCCTCCAACTAAAGTGACGTCCTTGCAAATCTTTTCTGAACCCTTTCAAGTTTCACAACATCCTTCTGATAGGAGGGAGACCAGAATTGCGCACAATATTCCAAAAGTTGGTTAACTAATGTCCTGTACAGCTGCAACATGATCTCCTGAATGCTCTGACCAACAAAGGAAGGCATGCCAAAAATCTCCTCCACTATGCTATCTACCTGTGACTCCACTTTCAGGAACTATGAACCTGCATTCTTAGGACACTTTGGTCAGCAACACTCCCCAGGACATTACCATTAAGTGTATCCAGCCCTAATTTACCTTTCCAAAATGCAGCTCCTCATATTTATCTAAATTAAAATCCATCTGCCACTCCTCAGCCCATTGTCCTATCTGATCATGATCCTGTTGTACTCTGAGGAAACATTCTCACTGTCGAGTACACCTCCAATTTTGGTGTCATCTGCAAACTTGCTCATTATACCACCTGTGTTCACATCCAAACGATAAATAGCAGAATACCCAGCACCCTTCCTTGTAGCACACTACCGGACACAGGTCTCCAGTCCGAAAAGCAACATTCCGCCACCCTCTGTCTCCTTCCTTTGAGCCAGTTTTGTGTTCAAATGGCTAGTTCTTTCTATATTCCATGTGGGCTAACCTTGCTAACCAGTCTACCATGGGGAACCTTGTTCAACACCTCACTAAAGTACATATAGATCATGTCCACTGCTCTGCCCTCATTAATTCTCTCTGTTACTTCTTCAAAAAACTCAATCAAGTTGGTGAGACATGCACAAAGCCATGTTGACTATCCCTAATCAGTCCTTGCCTTCCCAAATATATGTAAATCCAATCCCTCAGGATTCCCTCCAACAACTTGGCCATCACCAATGTCACTGCTCTGTAGTTCCCTGGCTTTTCCTTACCATCTTCCGGAAATAGTGGCACCGCGTTAGGCAATCTCCAGTCTTCTGACATTTCACGTATGTGAAACGATAGAAATATCGCAGCAAGGGATCCAGAAATCATTTCTCTCGCTTCCCACAGAGG
>NW_025182665.1:0-2585 GCF_004010195.1 Chiloscyllium plagiosum | reverse complement strand
GCTCATACTGTTAACGTCTAGGTAACATTCATGTAACAGTACTCCTGGACCCTGAACATTTCCACAGGACTAAAAAAGAGGAGCTCATTCAGAATCTCAAGCTCGTTTCAGAGAAATGTGAGAACGCCATTTAGCCCATTGAAGCTATTGGATTAGAAGAGGCACAGACCATTCACTATCTCTTAACTATTACACAAGAAGAGGTTTATAAAAAAATCTACAAATGTTGGAATGCAGGAGGCTGGAAGAACACAACAATCCAGGCAGCATCAGGAGAAGAAGTTCACTCCTTGGGTATAAGCTTTCCTCATGACTGGGGGTGGGGGTAAGGGTGTGTACAGATAAAGAGGCGAGGTGTGGAAGTAAGTTGGAATATGGGTTGATCCGAAGAATGGAAGGGTGAGGGGCTGGGAAGGAGATCGGGGGATTGGCAGGGAGGTTACTAGAAATTGGAGAACTCAGTGTTGAGCTGTAGGCGACACCGGTAGAATATGAAGTGTTGTTCCCCCAATTTGTGCTTTCGTTCGTTGTGGCAATGGAGGAGGTCAAGGTTGGCCATGTCGGGATGTGAGTGCGAGGGGGAATTGAAATATCAGGTGATTGGGAGGTTAGTTCAGCCGTTACAGGTCCAGCTGAGATGATCACCAAAGCATTCCTCTTAGTTTACATTTGGTCTCCCTGATATAGAGAAGACCACATCACAGGTAGCAGATACAGTAAACTAGGTTGGATCCCATCACCTGGCACATCTTCCACAAGGACCAATCCCTTAGCTAATTTTTGTTTGTGCCACACTCCCCACCAAATCCGCCAATCCCCACTGGCAAATGACCCTGCAGGTGAAAAATATACATCACCTGCTGGCACACCACCCCACTCATCTATTCCAAGGCCCCAAAGAGTCCTTCCACGTGAAACAGAGGTCACCTGCTTCTCCTTCAACCTCATTTACTGCATCAGGTGCACCTGATGTGGTCTTCTCTACATCAGGGAGAGCAAAATAAACTAAGGGCTCATTTCTCCGAGCATCACAGCCAGGCCCACAGCGGCCGATCTGAAATCCCAGTCACCACCCATTTCAATTCCCCTTCCCAATTCCTTTCTAACATGACCATCCTTGGCCTCCTCTGTTGCCACAGTGAATCAGACCGCAAATTGGACGAACAACATCTTACCTTCTGCCTGGTTAGCCTACAACCTGTAGGACTCAACATTGAGTTCTCCAAGTTAAAATAACCTTCCCACCCATGGCCCTACTCCCTTTCGAGCCCCGCCGCCTTACTTCCATTCCACAAAATGACTCTGCCTCCTAGCTCCCAACTGGATTCATCCCTCCCATCGACCAACCAGGTTGCATCCACCACTTGTGTCCACCTATCTCCTACCTCACCATCCTGCTGTTCTCCCCACCCCAACCTCTCCCTTCTCTCTTTATCTGCAGTTCCCCCTATCTCCACCCGCAGTCCTGAAGAATGGGTATACTTGAAATGTTTACTTCTCCACCTCCTGATGCTGCCTGACTTGCTGTTTTTTTCCAGCCTCCTGTTTGTCTACTATTACACAGGACGATAAGGGATCTACTCAGCACAACACGCAGGTAAGCAGCTACCATGGCTCATCCAATAATGAACCTCTTCCCTGGGATGAGGAAGAGGACATTGAGCCACCCGAGACATTGACACACGAACAGAAGAGGCCATTCAGCCCCTCCAAACTATTACACTTAAATAGGAGGATGTCATTGATGGTGCAACACTACAAACTTGTGAAGCAGAGACTGCACAGACAGACTGCTCCAGGTTGGCCTCCTGGCTCCATTGGTAATGTTTCACGCGTGTTACATTAACATGGTTTGCTGATGGTAAAAAGGCACAGCGGATGGTTTGTGACACGTCTCAATGAGGCATCTTCCATGTCCGAGAAGACAGGCTAGTCTTCTGCATGGAGGTCAGAAGCTTTTGAGAATAACCAACCCTGTCAGAATGTGGCTGCTGACAAGTTTGTGAAGGACACGATGCTTCGTGCAGGGTCTCACTCCAACTCTGCATTGAGACGATGAGAGTTTGTTCAGAGCCTGGAGCTGTCTCTCAACCAACATGGGGGCTCCACAGAGACATGTAAACTATCACAGAGTCACAGAGTTCAACAGGCCCTTGAGCCGAAACTGGACCATTCCGACTAAAATGTCCATCCATGCTAACTCCATTTTCCTGCACTTGGCCCATATCCTTCTTAACCTTCCCTATCATATATTTGTCCAAATGTGAAAACATTTCTTACGGGAAACACGTAATATTTCACGATATCAATGCTTAGTTGTGAAAATAATGAATGTTGATCCATAATGTTCAAGTTTTATTACGATCACTTTTTATTCTCTTGTCGCATTACAGATTAAACACTCATTTCCTTCACACTCTCCTCATGGGACCTTCACTGCAGGATTAGTCTGGTGGAACACCTTTATTGTTTCTCATTTTGGCAAGGAGATCATTCCTCATGAAGGAGAGAAAATCCGTTCACAGCTCCCCAAGTACTGTCTCAATATCACACTACAACTTCAGTAAGTTGTCTTCACACTTATA
>NW_025182664.1:915-2585 GCF_004010195.1 Chiloscyllium plagiosum | reverse complement strand
GTATCTCACTCAGAAAGCTGCTCCCTGTCCAGTTCCTCTCACAGAAAGCTGCTCCCTGTGCAATACCTCACACAGAAAGCTGCTCCCGGTACAGTACCTCACACAGAAAGCTGCTCCCTGTCCAGTATCTCACACAGAAAGCTGCTCCCTGTCCAGTACCTCACTCAGAAAGCTGCTCCCTGTGCAATACCTCACACAGAAAGCTGCGCCCTGTACAGTATCTCACTCAGAAAGCTGCTCCCTGTCCAGTACCTCACACAGAAAGCTGCTCCGGTACAGTACCTCACATAGAAAGCTGCTCCCTTTCCAGTACCTCACTCAGAAAGCTGCTCCCTGTCCAGTACCTCACAAGAAAGCTGCTCCATGTCCAGTACCTCACACAGAAAGCTGCTCCCTGTCCAGTACCTCACACAGAAAGCTGCTCCCGGTATAGTACCTCACTCAGAAAGCTGCTCCCTGTCCAGTTTCTCACATAGAAAGCTACTCCCTGTCCAGTACCTACACAGAAAGCTGCTCCATGTCCAATACCTCACACAGAAAGCTGCTCCATGTCCAGTCCCTCACACAGAAAGCTGCTCCCTGTCCAGTACCTCTCACAGAAAGCTGCTCCATGTCGAGTACCTCACACAGAAAGCTGCTCCATGTCCAGTCCCTCACACAGAAAGCTGCTCCTTGTCCAGTACCTCACACAGAAAGCTGCTCCCTGTACAGTATCTCACACAGAAAGCTGCTCCCTGCACAATACCTCACACAGAAAGCTGCTCCCAGTCCAGTACCTCACACAGAAAGCTGCTCCCTGGCCAGTACCTCACACAGCAAGCTGCTCCATGTCCAGTATCTCACACAGAAACCTACTCCCTGTCCAGTACCTCACTCAGAAAGCTGCTCCCTGTCCAGTATCTCACACAGAAAGCTGCTCCCGGTCCAGTATCTCACTCAGAAAGCTGCTCCCTGTCCAGTACCTCACACAGAATGCTGCTCCCTGTCCAGTATCTCACACAGAAAGCTGCTCCCAGAACAGTTCCTCACACATAAAGCTGCTCCCTGTCCAGTACCTCACACAGAAAGCTGCTCCTTGTCCAGTACCTCACACATAAAGCTGCTCCCGGGACAGTATCTCACACAGAAAGCTGCTCCCGGGACAGTATCACACAGAGAAAGCTGCTCCCTTTCCAGTACCTCACACAGAAAGCTGCTCCCTGTCCAGTACCTCACACAGAAAGCTGCTCCCGGTGCAGTACCTCACTCAGAAAGCTGCTCCCTGTCCTGTACCTCACACAGAAAGCTCCTCCATGTCCAGTACCTCACACAGAAAGCTGCTCCGGTACAGTACCTCACTCAGAAAGCTCCTCCCGGTACAGTACCTCACTCAGAAAGCTGCTCCCTGTCAGGTACCTCACACAGAAAGCTGCTCCCGGGACAGTACCTCACTCAGGAAGCTGCTCCCGGTACAGTATCTGACACAGAAAGCTGCTCCCGGTACAATTCCTCACTCAGAGAGCTGCTCCCTGTCCAGTACCTCACACAGAAAGCTGCTCCCTGTCCAGTACCTCACACAGAAAGCTGCTCCCTGTGCAGTATCTCACTCAGAAAACTGCTCCCTGTACAGTATCTCACTCAGAAAGCTGCTCCCTGTCCAGTACCTCACACAGAAAGCTGCTCCATGTCCA
>NW_025182664.1:0-844 GCF_004010195.1 Chiloscyllium plagiosum | reverse complement strand
ACAGTACCTCACTCAGGAAGCTGCTCCCTGTCCTGTACCTCACACAGAAAGCTGCTCCCTGTACAGTATCTCACTCAGAAAGCTGCTCCCTGTCCAGTACCTCACACAGAAAGCTGCTCCCGGTACAGTAACTCACACAGAAAGCTGCTCCCTGTCCAGTACCTCACACAGAAAGCTGCTCCCGGGCCAGTATCTCACACAGAAAGCTGCTCCCGGGACAGTACCTCACTCAGGAAGCTGCTCACGGTACAGCACCTCAGACAGAAAGCTGCTCCCTGTCCAATACCTCACTCAGAAAGCTGCTCCCGGTACAGTACCTCACTCAGAAAGCTGCTCCCGGTACAGTATCTCACACAGAAAGCTGCTCACGGTACAGTACTTCACTCAGAAAGCGGCTGCCTGTACAGTACTTCACTCAGAAAGCTGCTCCCTGTCCAGTACCTCACAGAGAAAGCTGCTCCCTGTCCAGTACCTCACACAGAAAGCTGCTCCCTGTACAGAAAGTACCTCACTCAGAATGCTGCTCCCTGTCCAGTACCTCACACAGAAAGCTCCTCCCGGTACAGTACCTCACACAGAAAGCTGCTCCTGGTACAGTACCTCACACACAAAGCTGCTCCCTGTACAGTACCTCACACAGAAAGCTGCTCCCTGTCCAGTATCTCACACACAAAGCTACTCCCTGTCCAGTATCTCACACAGAAAGCTACTCCACGTTCAGTATCTCACACACAAAGCTGCTCCCTGTCCAGTACCGCACACAGAAAGCTGCTCCCTGTACAGTATCTCACACAGAAAGCTGCTCCCTGTACAGTGCCTCACACAGAAAGCTGCTCCCTGTCCA
>NW_025182663.1:0-2585 GCF_004010195.1 Chiloscyllium plagiosum | reverse complement strand
ACCCAAGGACACTGACCCAGCAACACTGACCCAATGACACAGACCTAGTGTCACTGAGCCAGCGACACTATCCAATAATACTGACCCAGCGTCACTGACCCAGTGAAACTGACCCAGTGACACTGACACAGCGACACTGACCCAGAGACACAGACCGAATGACACTGACCCAGCGACATTGGCCTAGAGAATCTGACCCAGCGACACTGATCCAGTAACACAGACTCTGCGATACTGACCCAGTGACACTGAACCTGTGACACGGACCCAGAGACACTGACCCAGTGACACCTACCCTGAGACACGGACCGATGACACTGACCCAGCGACACTGAGCCAGCGACACTGAGCCAGGGAGACTGACGCAGTGGCACTGAAGCAGAGACACTGACCGAGCGACATTGACCCAAAGACTCTGACCCAATGGCACCGATCCAGTGACAGGGAGCCAGTGACACAGACCCAGTAACACTCACCCAGCGACACTGACCCAGTGACACTGACGCAATGACACTGACCCAGTGACAGGGACCCAGAGACACTGACCCATGGACACGGACCCAGTAACACTGACCCAGTGACACTGACGCAATGACACTGACCCAGTGACACGGACCCAGAGACACTGACCCAAGGACACGGACCCAGCGACATGGACCCAGTGACACTGACCCAGTGATACAGACCTGGTGACACTGACCCAGTGACACTGACCCAGAGACACTGACCCAGCAAGACTGACTCTGCGACACTGACCCAGTGACACTGACACAGAGACACTGACACAGAGACACTGACCCAGTGACACTGACCCAGTGACTCTGACCCAGTGACACTGACTAAGCGACTCGGACTCAGTGACACTGACCCAGTTACTCTGACCCAGTGACACTGACTAAGCGACTCGGACTCAGTGACACTGACCCATCGACACTGACCCAGTGACATTGACCCAGTGACAGTGACCAAGCGACATGGACCCAGTGACACTGACCCAGCGACACGGACCCAGTGACACTGACCCAGTGACACTGACCCAAGGACACTGACGCAGTGACACTGACCCAGTGACACTGACCCAGGGAGACTGACCCTGTGACACTGACCCAGTGACACTGACACAGAGACACTGACCCAAGGACACTGACCCAGTGACACTGACCCAGTGACACTGACCCAGTGACTCTGACCTAGTGACACTGACTAAGCGACTCGGACTCAGTGACACTGACCCAGCGACATGGACCCAGTAACACTCACCCAGCGACACTGACCCAGTGACATTGACCCAGTGACACTGACCAAGCGACATGGACCCAGTGACACTGACCCAGCGACACGGACCCAGTGACACTGACCCAGTGACACTGACCCAGTGACACTGCCTCAGAGTCATAGACCCAGTGACATTGACCCCCAGACACTGACCCAGTGACACTGACCCAGAGACACGGACCCAGTGACCGGAACCCAGCGACACGGACGCAGTGACACTGACCCAGTGACACAGACCCAGAGACACTCACCCAGAGACACTGACCCAGTAACACAAGGTAAAAACAATGACTGCAGATGCTAGAAACCAGATTCTGGATTAGTGGTGCTGGAAGAGCACAGCAATTCAGGCAGCATCCAAGGACAGGCAAAATCCGAGAACAGGCAAAATCGACGTTTCGGGCTAAAGCCCTTCATCCAGTGACACAAACCCAGTGACACTGACCCAGAAACACGGACCCCGCAACACTGACACAGCGAGACTGATCCAGTGACACTGACCCAGAGACACTGACCCAGCGAGACTGACCCAATGAGACTGACCCAGTGACACTGACCCAGAGACACTGACCCAGCGCCACTGACACAGCGACACTGACACAGGGAGACTGACCCAGCGACACTGACCCAGCAATATGGACCCAGTGACCTGACCCAGTGACTCTGACTCAGTGACACTGACCCCGCGATACTGATCCAGTGACCTGACCCAGAGACACTGACCCAGCGACACTAACCCAGTAACACTGACCCAGTGACATTGACCCCCAGACAATGACCCATTGACACTGCCCCAGCGACACTGACCCAGCGACACTGACTCAGTGACATTGAGCCCCAGGCACTGACCCAGTGATACTGCCCCAGAGTCACAGACCCAGTGATATTGACCCCCAGACACTGACCTAGTGACACAGACCCAGAGACACGGACCCAGTGACAGGGACCCAGCGATATGGACCCAGTGACCTGACCCAGTGACTCTGACCCAGTGACACTGACCCCGCGATACTGACCCAGTGACCTGATCCAGAGAAACAGACCCAGCGACACTGACGCAGTGACACAGACCCAGAGACACTCACCCAGAGACACTGACCCAGTGACACACACCCAGTGACAGGGACCAAGTGACACGGACCCAGTGACACTGACCTAGTGCCTCTGACCCAGAGACACGGGCCCCGCAACACTGACCCAGCGACACTAATCCAGTCACACTGACCCAGCGACACTGACTCAGTGACATTGAGCCCCAGACACTGACCCAGTGACACAGAGGAGAAAGTGAGGTCTGCAGATGCTGGAGA
>NW_025182662.1:0-2585 GCF_004010195.1 Chiloscyllium plagiosum | reverse complement strand
CCTAGAGCTCTAAGGGAGATAACTAAAGAGATACTGGAGGCATTAGTGGTGAGCTTTCAGGAATTGCAAGAATCAGGAAGGGTCCCAGAGGAATATGAGGAGAAAGTGAGGTCTGCAGATGCTGGAGATCAGAGCTGAAAATGTGTTGCTGGAAAAGCGCAGCAGGTCAGGCAGCATCCAGGGAACAGGAGAATCGACGTTTCGGGCATTCATTCCTGAAGAAGGGCTTATGCCCGAAACGTCGATTCTCCTGTTCCCTGGATGCTGCCTGACCTGCTGCGCTTTTCCAGCAACACATTTTCATCCCAGAAGAATATCACTAACATGACACCCCTGTTTAAATGGGAGTAAGGCAAAAGACAAAAAAAGAAACAGACCAATTAACCAATCTCGGTCATCAATAACATCCTAGAATCCATTGTGAAGAATGAGACTTCTGAATACTTGGAGGTCTATGGTAAAATAGGGCAAACTCCGCATGGTTTCATCAAAGAGAGGTCATGCCTGACAAATCTTCTAGAATTTTTTGAGGAGGTAACAAGCAGGTTAGACCAAGGACAGATATATCTACCTGGTCTTCAAGAAAGCCTTTGACAAGGTGTCACTCAAGAGGCCCAAGATAAGGGCCCATGGTGTTAGAGGCAAGGTGCTAGCATGGATAGAAGCTTGGCTGAATGGCAGAAAGCAGAGAATGGAGATAAAAGGGTCTCTCTCAGGATGGCAGCCAGTGACAAATGGTGTCCGCAAGGCTCAGTGTTCAGACCACAACTTTTCACTTTGTACATTAACAATCTAGATGAAGGAACTGAGGACATCCTGGCTAAGTTTCCAGATGATACAAAGATAGGTAGACAGGCAGGAAGCATTTCAGCTGCAGGGGGGGGAGCTGCAGAAGGATTTGGACAGGTTAGGACAGTTGGCAAAGAGGAGACTGGTGGAGTACAACAGGGGCAAGTGTGAGCTCATGCACTTCAGTAGGAAGACTAGAGGTGCAAACTATTTTCTAAATGGGGAGAAAATGGATAAGTCAGAAGTGCAGAGAGACTTGGGAGTTCTCGTCTAGGACTCTCTCAAGGTAAACTTGCAGAATGAGTCAGTAGTTGGGAAAGCAAATGCAATGATGGCATTTACTTTGAGAGGATTTGAATATAAAAGCAGGGATGTACTGCTGAAGCTCTGTAAAGCTCTGGACAGATACATTAGGGATATAGTGCACAGTTTAGGGCCCTAAATCTCAGGAAGGATGTACCTGGAGCATGTTCAGAGGAGGTTCATAAGAATGGTCCCAGGAATGAAAAGATTAACATAAGAGGAATGTTTGAGGATTCTGAGTCTATACTCAATGGAGTTTAGAAGGATGAGGGGGAAATCTAATTGAAACATACAGAATACCAAATGGCCTCGACAGAGTAGATGTTGGGAAGATGTTTCCATTGGTAGGAGAAATTAGGATCCAAGGGCACAGCCTTAGAGTAAAGGGATGACATTTTAGAGCAGAGATAAAAAGAACCATCTTCAGTGGTGAATCTATGGAAGTCATTGCCACAGAAGGCTGTGGAGGCCAGGTCACTGAGTATACCTAAGACTGAGATAGATAGGTTCTTGAGTATTAAAGGATCAAGGGTTATGGGGAGAAAGCAGGAGAATGCGGTTGAGAAACCTATCAGCCATGATTGAATGGACTCAATGGGCTGAATGGTCTGAATTCTGCTCATATGTCTTATGATCTAAGGTTTATTTTACAGTCCATGATCCTGCACTGCATACAGTTGGGTGCCATCAGCTCCTATCTGACTTGTAGCTAAGCTGTCACAGACAATGACAGCTTCCTCTTACCCAGTGTCCTCCTCGGAAGATTACTCCTGTTAAGGATTGATTAGGGACAGTCAGCATGGTTTTGTGAGAGAGAAATTATATTTTACAAACTTGTTTGTGTTTTTTGAGGAAGTAACCAAAAATGTTGATGTGGGCTAAGAATTAGTTGTTGTTTACATGGACTTTAATAAAGCCTTTGACAATGTTCCATATGGTAGACTAATTAGTATAGTTAGGTAATATGGGATTCAGGGTGATCTTGCCCATTGGATATAAAATTGGCTTTATGGTAGGAAACAGAGAGCAGTGGTGGAGGGTTGTTTTTCAGACTGAAGGCCTGTGACCAGCAGTGATCCACAGGAATCAGTACTGGAACCACTTTTGTTTGTCATTTATGTAAATGATTTGGATGAGCGTATAGGAGGCATAGTTAGTAAGTTTGTGGATGACACCAAAATTGGTGGTATAGTGGACAGTGAAGAAGGTTATCTAAGATTATAGAGATCTTGCTCAGTTGAGTCAATGGGCTGAGGAGTGGCAGACGTAGTTTAATTAGGACAAATGTGGAGTATTGCATTTTGGTAAAAGAAACAAGGGCAGACTTATGCAATTTGTGTGAGGGCCCAGAGTAGTCATAGAGTCATAGAGATGTACAGCATGGAAACAGACCCTTCGGTCCAACCCGTCCATGCCGACCAAATATCCCAACCCAATCTAGTCCCAACTGCCAGCACCCAGCCCATATCCTTCCAAACCCTTCTTATTCATAT
>NW_025182661.1:0-2585 GCF_004010195.1 Chiloscyllium plagiosum | reverse complement strand
TAGTTTCTTGTGGTCTTGGGCAGCGCAGTTACTCTACCGTACTGTGATACATCCAGCTAGTATGCTTTCTATGGTACATCTGTAAAATTGGTAAGAGTCATTTAGACATGCTGATTTTCCTCAGTCTTCTAAGGAAATAGTAACATTGTGTTGATTTCCTGACTGTTGCATCAACATGGATGGACCAGGACAGATTGGTGGTGATTGTTACTCTGAGGAACTGGATGCTCTCCACCATCCCCACCTCAGCATCATTGATCCAGACAGGGGCGTGTCCTCCACTCCACTTCCTGAAGCCTATCACCAACTCCTTCATTTTGCGGACATTGATGGAGAGATTGTTGTCTCGAGACTATCCCACTAAGCACTCCATCTCTTTCTAACACTCTGTCTTTTCGTTGTTTGAGATCTCACCCGCTATAATGGTGTCATCAGCAAGTTTGTAAATGGAGTGGAGTGAAATTTGGGCACACAGCCGTGAGTGTATAAGGCGTACAGCAAGGGCTGAGTGAGCAGCCTAGCAGGGCACCAGTGTTGAGGATTATGGGATTATAGTGGAGGAGGTGTTAGAGCCTAGCCCTACTGCAGTCTGTGGGTCAGGAAGTTGAGGATCCAGTCACAGAGTGGATCCAGAGGGGGAAGCAGAGTGCTAGGCCTCAGACTTTGGTGATGAGTTTGGTTGGAATTATGGTGTCGAAGGCAGAGCTGTGACCAATAAGTAGGAGTCTGACATTGACACCTTTGTTCCCCAGGTGTTCCAGGGAATGAGAGTCAGCCAGTGAGATGGTGTCTGTTGTGGACCTGTTTTGGATCTGTTGTAAGGGTAGATGAACTATCCTGGATCTAACCTGGGAGGCTGGTGTTAGTGTGTGCTATGACTAACCTCTTGAAGCACTTCATAGTTCTTCTGTTATACTTCATCAAGTACAGACCCAGAGACACAAACTGTTCCTCAAATGGTGAGTTCTTCATTCCCAAGACCATTCTTGTTAACCTCCTGTGTAACCTCCCCAAAGCCAGTACATGCTTCTTCAGAATTGGGGCACAAAACTGCTCACCATTCAAAAAGACAGACCATCAGAGATGGCAGTGCAGTGGGACACAGTCAGGAATGAGTTGCCCTGGGGATCTCACCATTGCATTGGGTTCCCATGATGTTTCACATGAAATGGTTCAATATGGGCAAAGAAATAACTGAGGGTGGAAAAGCCAGTGCAGGTATTCTGGGTTTGGGACTTCATGGCCCATCACCAAGAGCTGGCTGGTAGCACCATTACCCACTGAATCTCCAAATCCTGACTGGGTCTGTCACAGTTGGTGAAGGAACCAACAAGAGCAAAATCATTGTTAACCTCACCGCCACTGATCTACCTGTTAGAAATACACCTGACCACGGTTGTTTCTGAAGAAGTGCCCAGAACACAGCTCTTTTGGAGAGAAAATCTTGTCTTCATGAAATACCCTGTTTTGTGTTGGATAGCACAGCCACCATGCTGCATAGGATAGATTTCCAAAAGATCAAACAACTCAGAGCTTGGAATCCGTGAGATGGTGTGGGTCACCAGCAGCAGAAGAATTGTATCCAACTATAATCTGTGACTCATGGCCAAACACATTCCCCCTGTATTTCTAGTATTCTCTGTTTTTATTTCTTGAATGACTGTGAGTGATGAAATCACCTGGATTTATTATGAGGACGTGAATGTATTTGTTAACAACATGTTCATTGCAGCTTAAGAGGAGGCAGGAGATTCAAACAAAATGTCTGTGCTTTTCACAAGTTTAACTTTAAACAATTTGAATTAGATATTTGTTACAGCCTTTTTGTGTATCCATTCATGAGACAGGGGCATCGTTGGCTGAGCCAGCATTTATTGCCCATCCCTAGTTGCCCCTCCAGAAGGTGGTACTGAGCTGCTTTCTTGAACCATTGCAGTCCATCAGAGAGGGATTTCCCAGGATTTTCATTCAGCAACAGTGAAGGAACAGTGATATATTTCCAAGTCAGGATGGTGAGTCGCTTGAAGGGAAACATGGCTGGTGGACCCCTGTATCTACTGCCCATGACAATTTCATTTTTAAATTCAAACTTTTCAAGTTGCCACCTGAATTCAGGAATGTTGGGTTAACTGGCATCCATAGAGTCATAGAGATGTACAGAAAGGAAACTGACCTATGCCTTCTAGTTCTGGACTCCCTGACCCCAGGGAAAAGACCTTGCCTATTTACCCTATCCATGCCCCTCATGATATCATAAACCTCTACAAGGTCTCCTTTTTATATATGAGCTTGCTTGCACTCATATTTCATCTTCTCACCCCTTATTTCTTTTGAATTATCCTCGATTGATTTTTAAAGTGTTCCCAAATCTCTGGCGTCCCACACACCCTCACCACATTGTATGATTTTACTTTTGCTTTTATGCTGTTCCTGACTTCCCTTATCAACCACGGTTGGCTTGTGCTCTCCTTAGAATGTTTGTTCTTCTTGGGGATGAAAATAGTGAAAATACCTTCAGCTGCTTGGGCCCAATTCCCAGTCGGCACTTTTCTTCATCTCATCCAGCTTTCCTCCTTTAAGACAAT
>NW_025182660.1:0-2584 GCF_004010195.1 Chiloscyllium plagiosum | reverse complement strand
TCTCCAGCCCCTACACCCCCTCCCTATCTCTGTAACCCCTTCCAGCCCCTACACCCTCTGAAATCCCTGGGCTTCTCTAAGTCTAGCTTCTTCAATGTTTTTGCTGCTAGGAAGGCTGTGCTGTGTGTCGGTGAGTGTCTGGGCCCAGTCTCTGCGGGCTGACGTTGAGAGCTCTCCTGTTTGTGAGCTGTGTTGCGAGGAGCCAGTGAGAATCCTCGTTTGTTGGGAAATGTTTTCAAAGTGTGCTCAGATTGATCTTCCTGGAGCTGGAAACGTGTGAACCCCCACCATAAACAGTCCCTTTTATTATCAGAAAGATTACGTCTGGTGATCCTTGGGTCCACTATAACAAGCAGGAACAATCCTGCCTTTCAAAAGCATCTTAGCAACATCAGAACATCCCAGAGCCCATTACTGTCAATGAGGTATCAATCAGGTGCAGCCAGTGGTTTCAGGTCAGAAATGGTGCACAGTAAGATCCCAGGCACAGCGTTGGAGTGATGATATTGATTGAAAATGTAGATTTACCTCAACAGGTTGGGCCCTACTTTCTGTTCCCAACCTCTGGCATCCCCACAACATCCTTTTGACACAGAGAGGGTCACAATGTGACAATAGACAATAGGTGCAGGAGTAGGCCATTCTGCCCTTCAAGCGTGCACCACCATTCAATATGATCATGGCTGATCATCCTTAATCAGTATCCTGTTCCTGCCTTATCCCCATAACCCTTGATCCCACTATCCTTGAGAGCTCTATCCAACTCTTTCTTAAATGAATCCAGAGACTGGGCCTCCACTGCCTGCTGGGTAGGAAAGGGAATGGCAGGAGGTTTAACGAAGGGAGCAGGGGAATATAAGGTGCTCCAATGGACCCAGCAAAAGACCTGTTAGAATTCTTTATTTTAAGGTTTACTGAGTTTTCCAGCCTCTCACTCACGCCCCAGGGAGCCAGCAGGGGCAGTGGCTTAAGTGTTCTACAATTACAATCGAATGACCAATCCGAGAGCTGTCGTCAGGCAGTTTTACAGAACTCCAGGCAATGCTCTGACTCAATAACGTGACATTGTCCTTTTCTGCTCAAATTGTGAAACACCTCATTCTGCAAAACCCTCCTGGTGTTTCAGCTAAAGACACACATTCCGGCCAGAGCGGGAGGCAAGCTGATGGCTTTCATTGTAGCCCACAACAAGCAGCCGACACAGTCAGAGTCCATGGTGTTCAGGCGAGTCCATGGTGTTCAGGCGAGTAGAATTAGAATTAGAATTCCGAGAATGAGGATATTCCCATGGGCAGAGGTTTGGCCGACCAATTGAAGGCAGAGAGTTGGGACGTAGAAAGCATTTTCAGAATGGAGGCTGGTAACTAGGTGATGCACTCTGACAGGAAGAACAGAGGAGCTGAATATTATTTAACCAGAGAGAGAGACTGAAGAAAGACAAAAAACACAGGAATTTGTGAGTCTAAAAACGGGAATCACGATCAGTCGTGCTGAATAACTCAAGTTCATCGGGGAATAGGGAAGGCAAATGGAATGTTAGCCTTTATTTCAAAGGGAATGGGATATGAAAATAGGAAGGTTGTGCTAAAACTGTACAGGCACGAGTTGGGTAAAATCTCTACAGTGTGGAAGCAGGCCATTCAGCCCACTGAGTCCAAACTGACCCTCCAAACAGCATCCCACCCCTGAAACCCTAGCCAACACATCCCTGAACACTATGGGTAATTTAGCATGGCCAATCCACCCTAACCTGCACACCTTTGGACTGTGGGAGGAAACCCACACAGACAGTCGCCTGAGGCGGGAATTGAACCCAGGCCCCTGGCGCTGTGAGGCAGCAGTGCTAACCACTGAGCCACTGTGCCACCCACATAGCCCAGCCGGAATACTGTGAACAGTTGGAGCCCCTTAACCGAGGAAAGACCGACTGACTTTGGAGGCAGACCCAGAGAAGGTTCACACAGCTGATCCCGGGGTCAGAGGGACTGTCTGATGGGGGAGAGGTTGGGGCTGTGCTCATGAGAGTTTAGAAGAATGAGAGATGACCTAATTGAATCATGGGCAGATGGGCATGACAGGGGAGATGGGCAGAATTTGCTTTCCCCTTGTTGGAGAGTCTATGACCAGGGGTATAATCTCAGAGGAAAGGTGCAGACCTTTAAGACAGAGATAAGGAGGGGAGGGAGTCTGTGCAATTCTTTCCCACCAAGGGCTGTCGAGGCTGAGTCATGGGGTCTCTTCAAGGCTGAAGCAGGCAGCTTTTCACTCAGTTAGAGATCAAGGGTTTAGGGGGAACGTCAGGAGAGTAGACTTCAGGATTATTGGACCATTCATGACCTTACTGAAATGTTCAATGGCTGAATGGTCAACTCCTACGTTTGTGTTTTACGGAGTAATATTACAGATTAATACAAAGCAGAGCGTCGGGGGGTCAGTGCTGAGGGAGTGGGCCCTGTCCGAAGGTCAGTGCTGAGGGAGTGGGCACTGTTGGAGGGTCAGTGCTGAGGGAGTGGGCTCTGTCGGAGGGTCAGTGGTGACGGAGTGGGCACTGTCGGAAGGTCAGTGCTGAGGGAGTGCCGCCCTG
>NW_025182659.1:1972-2584 GCF_004010195.1 Chiloscyllium plagiosum | reverse complement strand
AACGGGTGAAAACATTTTCGACGATTTGATACTGTGAACCAATAAACCCCACATTATATTCCTCAATATCTTATCATAAATGAATCTCCATTCGTGTCCTATACCTTCGTTGCACAATTGCTATAACTGCCAACTTGTCTCTCAGTGATATACTTTGCTTCGAGAGTCATAGAGCCATAGAATCATCGAGATGTACAGCATGGAAACAGACCCTTCGGTCCAACCCGTCCATGCCGACCAGATATCCCAACACAATCTAGTCCCACCTGCCAGCACCCGGCCTATATCCCTCCAAACCCTTCCTATTCATATACCCATCCAAGTGCCTCTTAAATGTTGCAATTGTACCAGCCTCCAACCACATCCTCTGGCAGCTCATTCCATACACGTACCACCCTCTGCTTGAAAAGGTTGCTCCTTAGGTCTCTTTTATATCTTTCCCCTCTCACCCTAAACCTATGCCCTCTAGTTCTGGACTCCCCAACCCCAGGGAAAAGACTTTGACTATTTATCCTATCCATGCCCTTCATAATTTTCTAAACCTCTATAAGGTCACCTCTCAACCTCCGACGCTACAGGGAAAACAGCCCCAGCCTGTTCAGCCTCTCTGTT
>NW_025182659.1:0-1916 GCF_004010195.1 Chiloscyllium plagiosum | reverse complement strand
AAACATTTATGGAGAACTGGGCCACTTGTTTTTAATGGCAGCACATGAGGTTAATTGTCAAAATTTTGTTTTCCATATGCTACTTCGTCTAATATTTCAGATATGGTGTCCTTGGAGAGGATGTTGTTTCCATATACTGAGTGTCCTTTGCACTATTTCAATCCCCAGTTATATCTGTTAGCAGAGCACTTGTATCATTTTTCAGGCTCTGCATCAACGTGTGTTGTTGAGACATTCGGAAACCCCTGCACCGTTCTATGGCACAGATTAATGTCTGAGACAAAACTTGTAACACTTCCGTAAAACTCACGAATTAATCTCGCTCAGTTAGGTCTTACCTGACCACATTGCCAGCATCAATGAACTCATCATCTTTGATTTGCAGTTGGAACTTTACAACGCAGTACAAGTGCGGTGAAGTGAAAATTTTGAGGATGCCAACCAAATGAAATTCAGTTGGCAGTGAATGCATGACCATCAGCCAACCTTTCTAAAACGTCTAATGGCTGGGAATGACTACCAGCCAGTGAATCGGATCTGGATAATCATTATCGGCTTATAAAGGCTGGCAAAGGTCCACAATACTTCATGCCATTCAGCCTGCCTCAACCCCCTGCACTTTGATTACCAATGTAACATGTACACAGAATTCACCATTTCCTTCGCACTGAACTTGGCTTTGGGACATTTGAGCAGCAAGACCCCGAATCATTGATTATAACTCCAGCTTCTACATCATGATCCCCTCCAGACTAATCTCTAAAATACGAGACCAAAATCTTTGTTCTAGCATCTGTAGCTGTATCGTCAGCTTCCTGTTGCACAGACAACAATCAATGAAGATAGTCAACTGTACTTCCTGTGCGATAATTGTCAACAGTGGGGGTGGCAAGGTGGCGCAATGATTACCATTGCTGGCTCACAGTGCCATGGATTGAGGTTCGCTTACTACCTCGGGCGACTTCTATATGGAGTTTGCACATTCTCCCCGTGTCTGAGTGGATTTCCTCTGGGGGCTCCAGTTTCCTTGCACAATACAAAGATATGCAGTATAGGTGAATACCCACGCTGAAGTACCCATTGTGTTCAAGGATGTATACATTACGTGCATTAGTCTGGGGTAAATATCGAGAATTATGGTCTTAGGGCTGAGTGGCTTACTCTTTGGCAGGTTGGTGTGGACTTGTTGCTTAATAGTTTCTGTTTCCACACAGTAGAGATTCTATCAATACATATCCATTCTCACGGATGCATTCGCTGCCCCCTACTGCAATATTTGAATTTCCACGACGGTGCAGGCAAATTGCGAACGACCACCATTTAACATGTTGTTGATGACATCAAAGATATTAGTCCATGATAGTTAGAATACAGAAAAGCGGTAATGGTTGAGCGTCGTGGTGCACTTATAACCTTGCTCTGAATGACAACAAAACAAAATAACTGATCATTTACTTCATGAAGAAGGATTTTGGGTTGGGTGGGGGGAACATGTCTCCATCTAAATTAATGGAACTGACGTTGAGAGGTTTTTTTAGATTAGATTAGATTAGTTACAGTGTGGAAACAGGCCCTTCGGCCCAACAAGTCCACAGCCGAAGCGCAACCCACCCATACCCCTACATTTACCCCTTACCTAACACGACGGGCAATTTTGCAGGGCCAATTCACCTGACCTGCACATCTTTGGACTGTGGGAGGAAACCGGAGCACCCGGAGGAAACCCACGCAGACACAGGGAGAATGTGCAAACTCCACACAGTCAGTCGCCTGAGTCGGGAATTGAACTCGGATCTCTGGCGCTGTCAGGCAGCAGTGCTAACCACTGTGCCACCGTGCCGTTGGAGATCGTCACCGAAGGTTGGAGATCGTCAAGTTCAGCAGAGTGATGATAATCAACATCCTGTCTTGGACCT
>NW_025182658.1:0-2584 GCF_004010195.1 Chiloscyllium plagiosum | reverse complement strand
CCACAAGCAGCCTGACTGTACAGGAGGGGAAGTGGAAGGAAGGAGGAGCAATATTCAGAACAAAAAGTATACAATTACACTGTGAGGTACCGTCTGTCAGCTAGCAACCAAAGAAATGATGGAGAATAAATATCTGTCAGCTAGCAACCAAAGAAATGATGGAGAATAAATAGGCAGGGTCATTTGAGAGCGATGACAATACTACAGATTAGTTATACTGAGAAACTTAATTTATCCATATATTGACTGGGTTACTGGTGTGCAGGGTCATGAGGGGCCAGTATCCCTGGATTACATCGAGGAGACCTCACTTCAGGAGTATGTGTCCAGCCCAAGAGAGCATGTACTGTTGGAACTCCTGCTTGGGAAAGAGGTGGGGCAAGTGGATCCAGTGTCAGTAGGGGATGGTTTTGGTGTGCAGCGATCTTTTTATTGTAACGTTCAGGATGATGATAGAGAATGCTATACAATAATTGAGAGTGAGAAACATTAGTTGACTGATGGCAGCCTTCAATCGGGCAAGAATGATGCTGGGAACTTTTCAACAAGGCCAATGAAATGGTAGCTTTAAGTAGTATGAACCAGGTCAGATTGAGATGGGGCTGCAGTGTGACCATGACTGAGATCTGAAAAATCAACGTTTTCCCCATTTCTACAGGAAGGATAAATAGGCCAACACAGTGAAGTAGCATTGTGTATAAAGGGTGGGATCAGTATTATTGTGATCTAATCAATTTACATACTGCTCCTCCCCGCCCTCTCCCCTCATCCCTGCGTATTGATCCTATCAGATATTGGTAACTTTTGAAAACTTCAGAAAATTGCAGTATAGATAAGATCAATCTGTCTGCATTGGACAAGAGGTAACGTTGCTTTTTAAAGTCTAAGTTCTGCCTCCCCGGACACTATAGGACTTCAGCTGCAGATCCCGGCACCATTTTAAAATTGTTTGAGAGTTTCTGCCTCTACTCCGCTTCCATGTGTGACTCCCAGATCCCGACCATACTCTGGGGGAAATAACAACTTTCCTCACCACTTTTCTGATATTTCAGCCAATTATATTACATATTCACCACTGGGAAAGCAGTTCACCAAAAGAAACAAGATGTTATTCCCCTCTGTACCCAGGCCCCTGACAGCATGTGCAACCCAATCAAATCTCCTCTCAGCATCCTCCGTTCATGTCTTTCCTCAGAACTGCACTTCCACTGTCACAGGATAACCTATCTCCTCTGTACTCTCTCCAGTCCAATTCCATCCTTCCATGTGATGGGGTGACCAGAACTGCACACCATCCCCAAGCTGTGACTGAACTCATTATTTATGCATTTCCAGCATAAGCTTCCTGCTCTGAAATGCTGCACTTTGGCAGATAGAGGAAATGATGCCATTTGCTACATTACCGAGATTATTGATGTTTCCAAGCACCTTCATTTATCCGCCACACAGACTACGGTCTCATTTATTGTCCATTCCTCTCTATTGTTGATGTCCCCAAATGCCTTGCCTTGCACTTCTCTGGGTTGTTTGCTTCATTCACCTGGACCCCATAGTTTCTGTTTTTAAACAGTCTGCCATGGGATCGCTCAGCAAATCCAAGGAAGTCACATCCAGTTACAAGTTACTGCCTCAAACCAACATAGTCAGATTAATTACACACGATCTTCCTTGAACAAATCCAGACTGACTGTCCAGCAGTCCCTGGGACTTCCTCAGTGACCGTTTATCCACTGTCTGAGAATTCCAGCCTCAACCTATTCAGTCAGTCCCTTCCTCCACATTAAACAAAGTTGCGGTATTAGCCATTCTCCAGGACTCCAGCACCATCCCTGCATCCAGTGAGGATTGAATAATGTAGGTAACTATAAGGCAGGGGATTTTCCCCAGCTCCTTTTAACAATCTGGAACATTGTGTTATCCCTTTTTAAGGATTTGAATCTCCTTTGTAATTCTTCGCTCCAAGTTTGTGCTCCCAATATTTCAAACTGCATCCATACTTTGATTCAGACAGACAGAGACCTAAACCATCTTATGATTTGGTCAAGTCTCATTTTAGTCAGGTTTTATGAAGGGGTTCTCTCCACAAGGTGAAGTGCATTTTCTCATGATACCATCCCCAATCTGCCTCATTAACTAACCTCCCTGCCTGTAGTTATCTTCTCAACTGACACTACACAATGATTTTCCCCTTCATCATAACAGCTGCCCACTGCCTAGATATCCCAGAAGGCACCGGCCTCCCTGCTCCAGGGGCCATTAGTAAAACGTCATTACACTCTAAGATTGTCAATCTGAAACTGCCCAGGAGATAGCAGAGGGGGTAAAACTGGGGCTTCACTTTGTGGACTAGCCCATGAGGTTCTGGTGAATGACATGGTGTAGGAGATGACATTATCTTCCCACAGGACTGGCAGGGGAGGACATGGCACCAGATGCAGACAGCTTGATCCGAGGCTGACCCCTGGGTCAGTGAGGTGCTAGCCTTCTGAGTGAATGTCCAGCAGTGTAAGAAGGAGGTCAATGACCTTCTGCACTCCACCAGGGTAAGTGTCACCATCTGCACTTTGAGAGCTCACCCTCACTC
>NW_025182657.1:0-2584 GCF_004010195.1 Chiloscyllium plagiosum | reverse complement strand
AATAAAACAAAATGCATACATTAGTTGAATCTAACTTCAAAACTTCTTTTAATGATGCAAACGTATTTCATTGATTCGTTTAAAGAAACGTAATTCATATATTCAATGCATCGAAATTTATTTATTTATCTACTGAAACAAACTGCATTCTTTCATTCATTCAAAAAATCAAACTGCACTCGTTCATGCAAAGAAACAAACTCCTCCTGTGAATTCAATGAGTAGAGCATACTACATAAAGTCAATATCTTTAGCTTAACGCAAGCATTCAATGAGACAAATTGCAGGCATTCATTCATTGAATTACATTTCAACGAAGCATTCAAAGAAACAAACGTATTTCATTGATACATTAAAATAAGCTGAAATCATGCATTTCATGAATCCAAATTCATTCAAATATCTGCTGAAATAAATTGCATTCTTTCATCAATTAATCTGCACTCATTCATTCAATTAAACACATTGCAAGTGTTAATTCAATGAGTTCAGCTTCTCTCATTCTTTCAACGTCCCAAGCTAAACTCATTCGTTCAATGAAACAAATTGCATATATTAATTGAATGTAACTTCAAAACTGTTCAATGATCCAAACGTTTTTCATTGATTCATTTAAACAATAGTAATTCATACAATCTATGAATCCAAATTCACTTATTTATCTACTGAAACAAACTGCATTCTTTCATTCATGCAATGAATCAAACTGTTAATTCAATGAGTAGAGCTTCTCTCATTAAATCCATGTCTCCAAATTAACGCTTTCATTCAATAAAATAAACTGCATTTACTCATTATGGAATCAAACTGAATTCATGCATTCAATACGTCAGAAGTGTTACATTGATGCAATGAAACGAAAAGTAACTCATACATTTTAGGAAGAAACCAGCACTCATTAATTTAGTGATTGAAGCTCTATTCATCCATTCAGTGAATCAAACAGCGCTCTTTCTCTGAAGGAAAAAAACTGCACGTATGAATTCAATGAGTAGAGCGTACTACATTAAGTCAATGTCTCTAGCTTAACGCAAGCATTCACTGAGACACACTGCAGGCATTCATTCTTTGAATTACATTTCAACGATGCATTCAATGAAACAAACGTTTTCCATTGATTCATTGAAATAAGCTTAATTCATGCATTTCATGCATCCAAATTCATTCAAATATCTACTGAAATAATTTGCATTCTTTCATCAATTAAACTGCACTCATTTATTCAATTAAACACATTGCAAGTGTTAATTCAATGAGTTCAGCTTCTCTCATTCTTTCAACGTCTCAAGCTAAACTCATTCGTTCAATAAAACAAATTGCATATATTAATTGAATCTAACTTCAAAACTTTTCAATGATCCAAACGTTTTCCATTGATTCATTTCAACAATAGTAATTCATACAATCTATGAATCCAAATTCACTTTTTTATCTACTGAAACAAATTGCATTATTTCATTAATTCAATGCAATGAAACAAACTCCATCTGTTAATTCAATGAGTAGAGCTTCTCTCATTAAATCCATGTCTCCAAATTAACGCTTTCATTCAATAAAATAAACTGCTTTTACTCATTATGGAATCAAACTGAATTCATGCATTCAAGAGGTCAGAAGTGTTACATTGATGCAATGCAACTAAAAGTAACTCATACATTTAAGGCAGAAACCAGCACTCATTAATTTAGTGATTTAAGCTCTATTCATCCATTCAGTGAATCAAACAGCGCTCTTTCACTGAAGGAATGAAACTGCACGTATGAATTCAATGAGATGGGCGTACTACATTAAGTCAACGTCTCTAGCTTAACGCAAGCATTCACTGAGACACACTGCAGGCATTCATTCCTTGAATTACATTTCAACGATGCATTCAATGAAACAAACGTTTTCCATTGATTCATTGAAATAAGCTTAATTCATGCATTTCATGCATCCAAATTCATTCAAATATCTACTGAAATAATTTGCATTCTTTCATCAATTAAACTGCACTCATTCATTCAATTAAACAAATTGCAAGTGTTAATTCAATGAGAACAACTCTCATTCTATCAATGTCTGAAGCTTAACTCATTCGATCAATGAAACAAATTGCATATATTAATTCAATCTAACTTCAAAACTTTTTTCAATGATTCAATCGTATTTCATGGATTCGTTTAAAGAAACGTAATTCATATATTCAATGAATCGAAATTTACTTATTTAGCTACTGAAACAAACTGCATTCTTTCATTCATTCAAAAAATCAAACTGCACTCGTTCATGCAAAGAAACAGACTCCTCCTGTTAATTCAATGAGTAGAGCATACTACATAAAGTCAATGTCTTTCGCTTAACGCAAGCATTCAATGAGACAAATTGCAGGCATTCATTCATTGAATTACATTTCAACGAAGCATTCAACGAAACAAACGTATTTCATTGATACATTAAAATAAGCTTAAATCATGCATTTCATGAATCCAAATTCATTCAAACATCTACTGAAATAAATTGCATTCTTTCATCAATTAATCTGCACTCATTCATTCAATTAAACACATTGCAAGTGTTAATTCAATTAGTTCAGCTTCTCTCA
>NW_025182656.1:2021-2584 GCF_004010195.1 Chiloscyllium plagiosum | reverse complement strand
AGAGAAGTTTAAAGCAGGTATCAAGTAAGCAGATCAATGGGAGTCTCAAAAGAACATGGAAAGTGTAGGCCAAAGCTTAAAAAGTCAGTGGAAGGGCTAAGCTTAAAAAGTCAGTGGAAGAGCAGAAATCGGGTGATTAAACATTAGCGGGTAAGATTAGCAATAATCCAAAGTCTTTTTCTTTTGGTTATTAAGGGGAAAAGGTTAACGCGGGAAAGAATGGGGAGTACTAGGGACCAAAGGGACAGCCTGTTCACAGAGCCAGAGAATATGATAAATACATCCAACGAGTCGATCTCCAGTTTGGAGAAACCGTTCCTGGATTCAGGGAGATTGACTGTGTGCCCCTTGAGCAGATTGATACAGGAGTTGAGGAAGAATTGGAAGGTTGTGCAAGATAAAGGTTGGGCAAATCCCCAGATTAACAACCACCAAGTCTCGCATCAGTGAGAGGGAAGCAATTGTAGAAAATTCGGAGGACTGTTGAGGCTGGATCATTAAATATCTTCAAGGCTGAGACAGACAGATTTTTATACAAGTGTTATGGGGAAATCGCAGGAAAG
>NW_025182656.1:0-2010 GCF_004010195.1 Chiloscyllium plagiosum | reverse complement strand
GGACTGTTGAGGCTGGATCATTAAATATCTTCAAGGCTGAGACAGACAGATTTTTATACAAGTGTTGTGGGGAAATCGCAGGAAAGTGGAATGGGGCATTATCAAAATAAATATAACATAATCGAAGGAAAAGCAGACTCAGTGAGCGGATAGACATATTGTTGCCCCTATGTCTAATGGTGTTCTTTTCCAATAGCGCTGTATCTACAAGAACATCCACCTCTCTCACCATGGAGTGAGACACAGTTTGGAATGCAATCGAGGCATTCAAGGACTTCATAAACGCGATACTAATAGACAGAAAGGACCAGAGGACTGCGACAATACGGATTGCCTGACGGGGTGAGGATTTGCATCGACACAGTCACCCCTACCAGGAAGACGACTTTAGTAAGACTCTCTCCAAGGTCAAGCAGCGACCTGCACTGTGGAGCAGATAGTCAGGGGCCAAGTGTCAAAGAGCGCTGACGGCCCAAACACTACATCACTGTAGTGTCTCCTTCGTTCCCTGACCAAAACTAAATGTGGAGGGGAAGAGAGACATGCCGTTGGTAGCAGAGTAAGCAGTAAGGCTTTGACACGAGAGGCTTTGGACAACAGCCAAGAGGAGGTTTTGGACGTACTAGAATGTTTGAAAGTGAATAAATGTCGCGGTCCTTACCTGTTACAGGAGGAGGCCTATCAGCCCTCAGGGTCTATAAAACTGTACCGAAAGTAGTTCATGCAGCACCAGTATCCAGTTACACAAAAGCATGTGACAGCTACTTGAAGTCAGTTAGATTGGAAATGGAAGAGGCCACAAAGTGACTGGTCTATGGGGTATACTGGAATAACAGCAGACTACATAGCCCCTCAGGCCTGACCTTCAATTCAGGAAAGTCGGGGGTGATCTGCACTCGGCCGCAATTTCTCTTTCGTGCCCAATTCTTTGTAGCCCTCGGCTCTAACGGTTCAAAATCCATTGACACCCACTCCCACCCACCCCCAACATTTCAGTGATGTAGCCTCCCCTACCTGTCTGGTCCCAACCGTCAGTACCCTCTGAGAGAAGGAAATACTCCCCACACACATACCTTGGCCAATTGACATGAACAAAAAATGTGAACACAACGTGAGAGTGATTGAACCTGACATCACGGCAGTATTTGACTGAGCAAGGTGTCAAGGATACTGAACAAAATTGAACTTGATGGGAATCAGTTGTAAACTTCCCACTGGCTGGATCATTCAGAACACAATGTGGCTGGTAGACGTCAATCCTCCCAGTCCCTGGATATCTCTGCGGGCAATCCTCAGGGTAGCTTCTTTGGCACAAGTATCTTCAGCTGCTTCATCAATGTCTTTCCCTCTGTCATACGATCAGAGTTGGGAATGTTCTGTGAAGATTATATAATGTTCAGAACAATGAATCAACTCCGAAGGTATTAAAGTATCAAACCTGGACAACATTCAAGCTTGTTCTGTTAATTATAGGTAACATTAGTCAAAAGCACTGCTGGACACTCAACATTTCCATTGTTAGTAAAAAGAGGAACCCCTTCAGCAACTCTATCTTGTTTTACAGTAATATAAGAAAGTCATTCAGCCCATTAGACCTATTGGACAACAAGAGGCTTAACACATTCACTCTCTCCTGCCTATTACATAAGAAGATATTTTTTTTAAAAAAGTAGCTGTTGGAATTCAAAATAGACACGCAGGAGGCTGGAAGAACAGAATAAGCAAGACAGCATCAAGACGTTGAGAAATCAACGCCTTGGATATAGGTCTTCGTCAGGACTGTGAGTGGAAGTAAGGGGTCTATAGATAAAGGGGCGTGTGCGAGAGGAGGAGGTAGAGTCGCGAGGTTGGTACAAGTGAACACAGATTAAGGGTATCAGCGGGTTGGTGATGGGAGGCTGAATCCAATTGGTAGCTGTACAAAGGGTTGCTCACAGGAATGGAAGGGAGGGGAGTGCCTGGTAAGGGAGTCAGGGGATTGGAAGGGAGGTTATTTGAAATTGGCGAATT
>NW_025182655.1:0-2584 GCF_004010195.1 Chiloscyllium plagiosum | reverse complement strand
AGAACCCCTCGAAAATATTTGAACGCGGTAGCCAAGATTCTAATGTTTTCTTACTTTAAAGGAAATGAAAAATGTCTGTTCCAGACTCAATGTGACTGGTCAAACTACTTGGTGAGAAGCAAAACACTGCTTACTTAAACACGAAAGATAAAATGAAACCAATGAAAGAGGAATTTAGAATACCTTGATTCTATTGGGCAAGTTAACAGAATAATAGATCTAGGAAGTATTACTAATGAACTGTTCCAATATTGGAAACTCCCATAAACACAGCCCCTGGCAAAAGTGAATATCCAGGCACAGAATGCCACATACATTTCTCCAATCCAGGAATTAGGAACACCATCAAAAGAATTTCAGAGAGAGTAGCAGCAAGGAAACATCCACTGAGACGCCAATAGTGTCTGATGTTACTGAAAAACCAAAACCCAGAGATACTAATCTGTGAGAGCTGGCCACACCCATTCAGGCTGCATTAAATAAACCCAAGGCTTCCCTCGCTGTTTACTCAAGCGGTCTTAACTAGCCAGCTTGGTAACGGTCGTTTAATCTCGCTCTTAAAAGAAACCAGGACAAAATAACCTCTTAAAACTGCAGCATTGTCACACCTGTGCTGTTAAACAGGAACCAAAGGTAACCTAATCAGGACCTTGGCCCTGCCCAATCCGACGAGTAAAAAACCATTCAGTCCCTTGAGTGTCTTACACAGGAACAGGATGAGGCCACTCAGACCCTTCAGTCGCTTACACAGGAACAGAATGAGGCCATTCAGCCCCTTGAGTCACTTACACATGAACAGGTTGAGACCACTCAGCCCCTTGAGTCAATTACGCAGGAACAGGAGGAGGCCATTCAGCCTCTTGAGTCACTTACACAGGAACAAGAGGAGGCTATTGAGTCCCTTGACCCACTCAGGCAGGAACAGTACGAGGTCATTCCCTCCTCAATGCACTTACACAAGGGCAGAGTGAGGTAATTGATGCTGATTCCTGATGAATGGCTGATGCCCGAAATATCGATTCTCCTGCTTCTCGGATGCTGCCTGAACTGCTCTGCATTTCTCGCAATCCACTCTCTACTCTGATCTCCCGCATTGTCAGTTCTCACTGTCTCCTAATAGATGCTCTAACATGATGAACAAGTGGAGCAGAAGCTGCACAGACAGACTGTTCCACGTTGTTCCTCCTAGCTCCGTTGCTCATGATAAATACGTGGGACCTTAACGTGGTTTTCTAATGGTGAACAGGGAAGGCATATGTCATGCGTGAAACCTCAAGAAGGCACCGTCAACCTCCGAGAAGGCAACCTGGTGTTTCTATGTAGGACGGAAGTGGGTGGGAACGGCTACCTGTTTCAGATGGAAGGTATTGTGGCTGTTCTTGGGGATTGTGAACAACATGGCGTTCAGTACGGGTTCACACACAGACTGCCCAATAACGTGGGGAGAGTTAATTAACGCACATAAACTATTAGGAGAGCCACGTTAGACGGATGAATGGACTGTCTACGTTCAAATAATGCTAATCGTATTCATGTTGGTCTGTTTAGTGTTTGTCTTGTGCAGTGTAACCTATATGTCTTACTTTGTCCAATCTTATTTCCACCCTATGATCTGTCTGGCCATGCTTACTATGATCTGCCTCCACGGCTCATAAATAAAGTGTTTCCCTGTACTGAGGTACACGTGACAATAAATCAATCTAATTAATCCTGGTTAAAGAATGAAATTTCTCACCCTATCAATGTCTCTTTTGGAAATCAGTGATAGCTGCCACTCTTCGTGTTTCAGCATCACCATTTCTTAATCTCTGACAGCACTACAGGTTAAACACTCAGCTTCTTTCCTCTATCATCATGTTACCATCATCTGTGTCTGTGGGAAGGAAATCATTCCTTACAAAGGAGATTAAACCTGTACAGAGTGCCCCAAATGCTCTCTCAGCAAGGCTCTACAACAGCAGGAAGATGGCTTTACTTATGTACTCGAATCATCTTACAATGAAGGACAGCAAACCATTGACTGCACCCATTACTTACACAGTGTTTGATTCAGAGCACTCAGCATAAACTTATGAATGGGAGATTATCCTTCCCAAATGTGTTAGAGTTCTTTGATGAAGTGACCAAGAAAGTTGATGAGGACAGAACGGTAGACGTAGTCTCTATGGATTTCATTAACGCCTTTGACAAGGTTCCACATGGCAGGCTGCTCTGGAAGGTTACATCACGTGGAATGCTGGGATACACAGTCGGCCTGATGGTAGGAAGCAGAGGGTTTAGTGGAAGGATGCTTGTCAGACTGGAGGCTGGGTAAATAGCTGTTTGTTATCTGTGATTTGGTTGATAATGTACAAGGCATGATTAGTCAGTTTGCAGATGACACTAAAATAAGTGGTAGCGTGATCTATGAGGAAGTTTATCAGAAATTGCAGCAGGATCTTAATCAGGTGGGCAAGTGGGTTGAGAAATGGCAAATGGAATGGAATGTAGATGTGTGCGGTCTTCCATTTTGGAAACTCAAATCAAGGGAGGAGTTTCATGGTAAATATTAGGGCCTTCAGGGGTGTAGTGAGCAAAAACGACC
>NW_025182654.1:0-2584 GCF_004010195.1 Chiloscyllium plagiosum | reverse complement strand
CTAAACCTTTCAATGTTGCCATCGACGCTAGTGGCATAGGAGTTGGAGCTATACTGCTACAGGAAGACATGGGATTGTACTTTTCAAAGAAACTCAAGATCCACCAAAGAAAATATTCCATGATTGGAAAAGAACTATTGAGTTTGGTGCTCGACTTATGACATTTTAATGTGTACTCACAAGCAGCGTGTTGGAGACGGTTGTGTACACGGAGCCCAATCTGCTTACATTCTTTGAACGCTTTAAAGATTATTTCATTGCAGCCTTAAGTTACACACTTTCAGTTTAAAAATTGGACATGTAGCATGTCGTAAGAATGTAATCACAGATGCGTTCTCACAGATTTAACTAATAAAGTTTAGACGAGCTTTGTAATTTTTCAATGTAAAATATTGTTATATTGGGAAAGGTTAAGGTGAACTTAGATTTCAGTTATCTGTATGTTATGGTAATGTGTTTAAAGAATAGAAAAAACAAATGAGACCGTATTTTCATTATGATCGTTCTTTTTTTGAGAGAGAACGTGCTATGAACGTGTAAAGGGTACTGTACCTTTAAGAGAGTTGACGAATTTACAAGCACAGTGAGTTTTGGAAAATTTACAATGTAACATTTGGTCCAGCAGCTGGCAGTATCTGGGATGCTATGAGACAAAAAATAAAATCAAATTTGGTCAATCTGTTTAAATTATGTACTAAGAAATTAAACTACAATCGAGTTTAAATTTGGCAGTTGGCAATATTATAAAAAAAATGAAGTGACCCGATGCTTTGGGGGATAAGGCTGACAAAAAAATTGACCAGTTCGGGGAGAACTGCCACGCAACCAACACCTGCAGACTGCCCAGAGAACAGCTCTCTTAAATTCACCTATATGTATCAATTACCTGTGAAACAGAAACACTACGGAGAAGAAAAGAAGACAGAGGAAGATACAAAGAGAAGATTCGACAGCTGGCAGGTTCTAAAATTTGTCTACTTTGGTAAATCTGAATTAAGGGTTTTATACGTTCAGTATTGTAGAAGAGAAAGTAAAAGCTAGGTCAGAGAATGGAGTTGCAAATAGTTGTAAGGCAATTATTCCCTGTTAGACTTTAAAAAAAAACAGTTGTTAATTTTTACTTTAAATGCTGACCTTTACGATGGTTCTTGGACTTCAGAATTTTTACAGATTACAGCACGAGCTAAAACTTTTCTGTCTTGCGAGTTTAAATTAGCGTGCGGGATGGGGGCGGGATGTTGTTACCCCGTGTTGTAACATATTAACTCTGATTTTTCTGCACAGATGCTGTCAGACCTGCTGAGCTTTTCCAGCACCTTTCTGTCTTAGCTCTTGACTTTCTTATGTGTATCATTGACAGACATGACTGAAGTGCTGGAGGACACGAAGGCGGCTAATGTTTTTACATTATTTGTAATACGGCTGCAAGGAAAACCCAGGGAACTACAGACCAGTGAGTTTGATGTCAAGGATGGGTGAGTGTTTGTAGGAGATTCTGAGAGGCAGGATTTACATGCATTTGGAAAGGCAAGGACTGATTAGGGATATTCAGCACGGCTTTGTGTCTGGAAATCCACCTCTCACAAACTAGATTGCAGTTTTCGAAGAGGTGATCAGGAAGATAGATGAAGTTAAAGCAGCATGCGTTGTCTATGTGGACCTCAGTGAGGCCCAACAAGGTTCCTCATGGTAGCCTGGTTCATAAGTTTACAATCACGGGATCAGTGGGAGCTAGCCAAATAGAAACAACATTGGCTTGACAGTACGAGGTAGATGATGCTGGGAAAGATGTGTTGTCCAAATTGGAGGCCCGTGACCAGTGGTGTACCACAAGGAACAGCCTGCTGCTGTTCATTGTTTTTGTAAATGATTTAGATGGGAATATAGGAACCGTGGATAGTAAGTTCGTAGAGAGACCCCCCAGAATTGGTGCGAATAGTGGACAGTGAAGAAGGTTATCTTAGAGAACAATGAGATTGTGATCAACTGGGAAAGTAGGCTGATGATTGGCAGGTAGAGCTTCATAAATGTGAGGTGTTACATTTTATTGGACAAACTACGGCAGCATTTATACAGTTAACGGTAGGGCATTGGTGAGTGTATTCGAAAAGAGACACCCAGGCTGCAGGTACATAGTTCATTGAAACTGGAGTCGCAGGTAGACAGTGCTGTGAAGAAGGCGTTAAGCACACTTACCTCCGTCAGTCAGAGCATTGAGTACAGAAATTTGGACATCATGTTGTGGCTGTACAAGGGCACATTTGGAGTACTCAGTACAATTATTGTCGCCCTGCTGTAGGAAGGATGTTAGAACCTGGAAAAGGGACAAAGTATTTAAAATGATGTGACGGAGACGGGAGGTTTTGAGATATATGGAGAGGCAGGGATCTTGTTCCTTTTGTGTCGGAGGCTGAGGGGTGACCTTACAGAGGTTTATAAAATCAAGAGTGGCATGGATAGGACAAATAGACAAGATCTTTTGCCCAGGGTGGGAGTGTCCAAAATCAGAGAGGATAAGTTTAAGTTGAGAGGGAAGAGATTTAAAAGAGAGCTAAGGGCAGCTGTTTCTCACTGAGATTGGTGT
>NW_025182653.1:0-2584 GCF_004010195.1 Chiloscyllium plagiosum | reverse complement strand
TCAACAAGAGGCAAGGACAATTGGATTTGGTACTGGCTAATGAACTGGGTAAGGTGTTAGATTTAGAGGTAGGTGAGCACTTTGGTGATAGTGACCACAATTCGGTTACATTCACTTCAGTGATGGAAATGGAAAAGTATATCCTGCAGGGCAAGAGATACAGTTGGGGGAAAGGCAATTATGATGCAATTAGGCAAGAGTTAAGATGCATAGGATGGGAAGGAAACTGCAGGGAATGGGCACAATTGAAATGTGGAACTTGTTCAAGGAACAGCTACTGTATGTGTTTGATAAGTATGTACCTGTCAGGCTGGGAGGGAAGGGAACCATGGTTTACTAAAGAAGTTGAATCTCTTGTCAAAGGGAAGAAGAAGGCTTAAGATGAGACGTGAAGGCTCAACCAGTAAGGATCTAAAGAGAGAGCTAAGAAGAGCCAGGAGGGAACATGAGAAGTCTTTGGCAGGTAGGATCAAGGAAACCCTAAAGAGTTTGAGACCTATGTCAGGAATAAAAGAATGATTCGAGAAAGGTTAGGACCAGTCAAGAACAGTAATGGGAATTTGTGCGTGGGGTCCGAGGAGATAGGAGAGGTACAAAATGAATATTTTTCCTCAGTATTCAGACAGGAAAAGGGAATGTTGTCGAGGAGAATACTGAGGTACAGATTACTAGACAAGACGGGACTGAGGTTCATAAGGAGGAAGTGTTAGCAATTCTGGAAAGTGTGAAAATAGATACGTCCGCTAGGCCACATGGGATAAATCCAAGGACTCTCTGGAAAACCAGGGAGGAGATTGCATTGCCTTTAGTTTTGACCTTTATGTCATCATTTTCTTCAGGAATAGTACCAGAAAACTGGAGGATAGTAAATGTTGTCCTACTTGTTCAAGAAGTGAGGGAGAGACAACTCTGTATTATAGGCCAGTGAGCCTTACTTCAATTGTGGGAAAAGTGTTGGCAAAGTGTTGGCTGGGCGGCACGGTGGCACACGGCCTCACAGCACCAGAGACTCGGGTTCAATTCCCACCTCAGGCGACTAACTGTGTGGAGTTTGTACGTTCTCCACGTGTCTGCGTGGGTTTCCTCCGGGTGCTCCGGTTTCCTCCCACAGTCCAAAGATGTGCAGGTTAGGTGAATTGGCCATGCTAAATTGCCCGTAGTGTTAGGTAAGGGTAAATGTAGGGGTATGGGTGGGTTGCGCTTCGGCGGGGTGGTGTGGACTTGTTGGGCTGAAGGGCGTGTTTCCACACAGTAAGTAATCTAATCTAATCTTAAAAAAAAGATTATAAGAGTTATGATTTATAATCATCCAGAAAGGACAAAGTTGATTAGGGATAGTCAACATGGTTTGGTGAAGTGTAGGTCGTGCCTCACTAACCTACATGAGTTCTTTGAGAAGGTGACCAAACAGGTGGATGAGGGTAAGGTGGTTGATGCGGTATATATGGATTTCAATCAGGCGTTTGATAAGGGTCTCCACGGTATGCTATTGCACTAAATACAGAGGCATGGGTTTGAGGGTGATTTAGCGGTTTGGATCAGAAATTCACGAGCTGTAAGAATAGAGGGTGGTGGTTTTTGGGAAATATTTATCCTGGAGTTCAGTGACTAGTGGTGTACCGCAAGGATCTGTTTTGAGGCCACTGCTATTTGTCATTAAAATAAATGACACAGATGAGTGTGTAGTACGATGAGTTCATTAAATTTGTGGATAACATTAAAGTCGATGGAGTTTTGGATAGTGTGGAAGAATGCTGCAGGTTACAGATAGACATAGATAAGCTGCAGAGCTGGGCTAAGTGGTTTCGGAGCCATGTTGCAGCTGTAAAAACTCTGGTTTGGCCGCACTTGGAGTATTGCATACAGTTCTGGCCAAAGTATAATAAGAAGGATTGCATACAGTATAATAAGAAGAAAGGGTGGAGCGGAGATTTCCCAGGATGTTGCCTGGTTTGGAGAGAAGGTCTTATGAGGAAAGGCTGAGGGACTTGAGGTTGTTTTTGTTACAGAGAAGAAGGGTGAGAGGTAACTGAATACAGACATACCAGATGATCAGTGGATTAGATAAAAGCAAGTTACTGCAGATGCTGGAATCTGAAATCAAAAGAGAAAATGCTGGAACATCTCAGCAAGTCTGGCAGCACCTGTAAGGAGAGAAAAGAGCTGACGTTTCGAGTCTATCTGAGTCAGGCCTGCTGAGTTTCTCCAACATTTTCTCTTTTACGATGAAGTAACCAGTTTGATTGGCACCACATCTACAAACATTCAGTCCATCCAACACTGAGACAGCACCTTCAACATCCATGACAATTACCTTCCTAAAGACAAAGGTAGTAGATGTATGAGAACACCATGACCTGCATGTTCCCTTCCAAGCCACTCACCATCCTGACTTGGATATATATTCCTTTAGTAAAGTCCAATCCTACATAGGGCTGATCTCTCTGAGACATGACTGGTCGTGTGTTTAACCTGGATCACCATGCCTCAGGGAAGCGGGGGTTTGAGAAGGTGGGACTTTTATTGTGATCTCAACCAGCATGGTTTGGAGGAGCCGGTATTGGTCTGGGGGGGGGGGGGGGGG
>NW_025182652.1:0-2583 GCF_004010195.1 Chiloscyllium plagiosum | reverse complement strand
ACATTGAACTCCATTTGCCACCTTTCTGCCCAGTTCTGCAACTGATCTATATCCTGCTGTAACCTGACACATCCTTCCTCACTGTCAATAACTCTACCGACTTTCGTATCATCCGCAAACTTGCACACCCAAAATTCTAGCCCCTCCTCCAGGTCATTTATAAAAATGACAAACAGCAATGGTCCCAAAACAGATCCTTGCGGAACACTGCTAGTAACTGCACTCCAAGATGAACCTTTACCATCAACTATTACCCTCTGTCTTCTTCCAGCCAGCCAACTCCTAATCCAAACCTCCAATCAACCCTCAATGCCATACCACCGTATTTTTTGTCGACGCCTACCATGGGGAACCTTATCAAACGCCTTACGAAAATCCACATACACCACATCTACCGCTTTCCCCTCGTCTACCTCCTTAGTCACCTTCTCAAAGAATTCATTAAGGTTTGTGAGGCACGACCTGCCCTTCATAAAACCATGCTGACTATCCTTGATCACATTATTCCTTTCCAGATGTTCATAAATCCTATACCTTACAATTCTCTCTAAGACTTTGCCCACAACAGAAGGGAGACTCACCGGCCTATAGTTACGAGGGTTATTCCTACTCCCCTTCTTGAACAAGGGAAACACATCCTCCAGTCTTCTGGCACTATTCCTGTAGACAACGAAGACATAGAAATCAAGGCCAATGGCTCTGCAATCTCCTCCCTTGCTTCGCAGAGTATCCTAGGATAAATGCCATCAGGCCCAGCGGACTTATCTATTTTCACCCTTTCCAGAATGTCCAACACCTCTTCCCTACATACCTAAAAGCCGTCCATTCTAATAAATTGTGACTCAGTATTCACATCGGCAACAGTGTCCTGTTCCTGAGTGAATATTGACGAAACGTATTCATTCAGTGTCTCCCCAATCTCTTCAGCCTCCACACGCAACTTCCCACTACTATCCTTGACTGGACCTGTTCCTACCCTCGTCATTCTTTTATTCCTGACATACCTATAGAAAGCCTTTCCAACTATGGATTTTTCAAGTCCCCTCCTTGCTGCTCTTAGCTCTCTCTTCAGGTCCTTCCTGGCTCCCTTATAACTCTGGATCGCCCCAATTGAACCTTCATGCCTCATTTTTACATAGGCCGCCCTCTTCCATTTAACAAGGGATTCCAATTCCTTATTAAACCACGTCTCCCTCCCACGACCCTTTGCTCCCTGCCTGACAGTTACATACTCATCAAGGACACTCAATAGTTGCTCTTTGAACAACCTCCACATATCAATTGTGCCCATGCTTTGAAGCCTACGTTTCCAAGCCACGCATCCTAAGTCGTACCTCACCACATCATAATTTCCCTGCCCCCAGCTATAACTCTTGCACTGTAGTGCACACTTATCCCTCTCCATCACTAGAGTAAAAGTGAATTGTGGTCACTGAGCCCAAAGTGCTCACCTACCTCCAATTCTAACACCAGGCCTTGTTCATTACCCAGAACCAAATCCAGTATGGCCTCACCTCTTGTTGGCCTGTCTACATATTGTATTAGGAAACCTTCCAGCACACATTGGACAAACACATTGGATTTTGTTTTGTAAATCTTAATTGTGAGTTGTATCGGACTAGAATTACAGAAGGGAAGGGAAAAGATAGGTTTGAGAAACAAATTGCAAATAGTGGTTAGTTAATTATTCTCTGCTATACTTCATGAAATTATGTTGTTAAGTTTACTCAACGCAGTTGTTGTCCACTCGAATATGTACAGCTGACTGCACGGGATAAACCTTTTCTGTGTGACTGGTTTTAAATTAAGCAGGAGATGTTTGCCTATGTAATACTAAGCACAAAATGACACGGGGATAGGCCCTCCATACCAACGAACCTGCACTGGCGCATGTTGCCTTTCTAAATTTAAAAAGAACGCTCTTGCGTCAACTCATCCTATGCTATTCTATTCCCCACCGACTCATCTCTGTGTTAAGATTCCTCTAAAATGTTGCTAATTTATTTTCTTCTCCTCTGTCGGTGAATTTCAGGCACTTCCACATTCTGTACAGAAAAGAAAAAAAAAAGCCTGTCGCAACTCCGTCAAACTTCCCGCCTTTTCCTGAAGCATACGTCCCCGAGCTATTGATATTTCTACTCCAGGTGAAAATAGCCTCTAACTCCCCTCCGCTCTCTGCCTTTAACAATTTTGTAAATAACTATCAGGTAGCTCCTCAGCCATTGATGTCCACGTGAAAACAACCCATTTGGTACAATTTCTCTTTTAGAGTAATATCCTCCAAACCAGGCGATATTCTGGAAACGTTTTCCTACTTGCTCTCCAGCACCTCGGTTCTGCTGCTGTGAAAACCAATACAGTGCACAATATTCCAAATATGGCCACAGTAAATTTCTATATCTCTGTAACATGAACCACCAATATTTATACTGTATACTCCGACAGATGTAACCAAGTCTTCTTAACCCCTATGATTACCCATGTTGTCACTTTCAGGGAATTGTGGAGCTGTACTCTGACAACCGTTCCGATATCGATATGACTAATAGTTTTTTTCTTCTACTGGATACTTCTCTCCTGCAA
>NW_025182651.1:0-2583 GCF_004010195.1 Chiloscyllium plagiosum | reverse complement strand
TCAGCCCACGATGTTGTGCCGAGCACTGATCCTTATGTATGCACCCTTAAATTTCTGTGACCATATGTATGTCCAGGAGTCTCTTAAATGTCCCCAATGACCCTGCCTCCACAACTGCTGCTGGCAACGAATTCCATGCTCTCACAACTCTCTGTGTAAATAACCCGCCTCTGACATCCCCTCTATACTTTCCTCCAACCAGATAAAGCTATGAACCCTCGTGTTAGTCATTTCTGCCAAGGGAAATACTCTCTGGCTATCGACTCTATCTATGCCTCTCATTATCTTGCATACCTCAATTAGGGCCCCTCTTCTCCTCCTTTTCTCCAATGAAAAAAGTCCGAGCTCAGTCAACCTCTCCTCATAAGATAAGCCCTCCATTCCAGGCAGCATCCTGGGAAACCTCCTCTGAACCCTCTCCAAAGCATCCACATCTTTCCTATAATAGGGCGACCAGAACTGGATGCAGTATTGAAAGTGCCGTCTAACGAAAGTTTTATAGAGCTGCAACAAGATCTCATTTCTCTTAAACTCAATACCCTGTTAATGAAAGCCCAAACACCATAAGCTTTCTTAACAACCCTGTCCACTTGGGTGGCCATTTTAAGGGATGTATGTACCTGCACCCAAGATCCCTCTGTTCCTCCACACTGCCAAGAATCCTATCCTTAATCCTGTACTTAGCTTTCAAATTCGACCTTCCAAAATGCATCACCTCGAAATTATCCAGGTTGAACTCCATCTGCCACCTCTCAGCCCATCTTTGCCTCCTGCCAATGTCCCGCTGCAGCCTACAATAGCCCTCTATACTGTCAACGATACCACCAACCTTTGTTTCATCTGATATCTTGCTGACCCATCCTTCAATCCCCTCACCAAGTCATTAATAAAAATTACAAACAATAGAGGCCCAAGGACAGAGCCCTGTGGAACACCACTCACCACAGACTTCCAGGCAGAATATTTTCCTTCTACGACCACTCGCTGTCTTCTGTTGGCCAGCCAATTCTGTATCCAGACAGCTATGTTCCCTGAATCCCATTCCTCCTGACCTCCTGAATGAGCCTACCTTGGGGTACCTTATTAAATGCCTTGCTAAAGTCCATATACACCACATCCACAGCTCGACCCTCATCAAAGTTTCTAGTCACATCCTCAAAGAACTCGATAAGGTTTGTGAGGCATGACCTGCCCCTCACAAAGCCGTGTTCACTGCATTTAATCAAGCCATGCTATTCCAGATGGTCATAAATCCTATTCCTCAGAATCCTTTCTAATTCCTTGTAGACGACAGACGTGAGACTTACTGGTCTGTCATTGCCGGGGATTTCCCTATTTCCTTTCTTGAAGAGAGGAATTACATTTGCCTCTCTCTAGTCCTCAGGTACCACTCCAGTGGAGAGCCAGGATGAAAAGATCTTCGCAAGTGGCGAAGCAATTACATTTCTCATTTCCCGAAGCAGCTGAGGACAAATCTGGCCCGGGCCTGGCGACTTTTCAGTCTTAATGTTTGACAAAATTTTCAGCATATCAGCGTCCTCTATCTCTATCTATTTCAGCATGCACACCTGCTGTTCAAAGGTTTCATTCACTACAAAGTTCGTTGCTTTCGTAAAGATAGAAGCAAAAAACTCATTGAGGGCTTCCCCTGCATCCGCAGACTCCACACACAAATTCCTTCTGCTATCCCTGATCGACCCTACTGTTTCTTTGGCCTTTCTCTTATTCCTCACATAAGTGGACAGGAAGCACGGCGAATAGGACCTTGGAAAGTCGACGACAGGTTTAGATAGAGGATCTACATCGGTGCAGACTTAGATGCCCGAAGGGCCTGTTCCTGTGATGTGATTTTCTTTGTTTTTTTTTGTTCCTTGCAAATATTCTTTAAAAGCTCCTATTGATATTTAAAAGGAAAATGAAAACAAATGTAGAGCAGTGAATATTTGGACAGGATAATGTATTGTAGTCAACAAAAACCTGACAGGGAAACGAAACAGATATATTACGTTTGTCTGCATGGAGGAAGATCCAGAAAATCTCCCTGAAAGTCCAAGTGACGATGGGCCCTTATTAATTAAGACGAAAAACAATCATTTTAGTAATGAATTAATATTTAGACACATGGCTGGATTGCGGATGTTTAAGTCTGATGGACCAGAAGTTCCTTTCGGAGGAAGCAGCAATGGACCTAATGATTGCATTGGGGATGCAGGATGGAATTCGAGTAGATGGGCTGGGAAACTCTTTTACAGATTGTAATAAGATGCGAATAGGGATTGACGGTTTTGGCTGGTATAACATTGGAAAAGTCCCTTTGTCAGGGTGAATTGTATGGCAAGCTGCTGTTGGAGAAAAGGGAGGAACGGCGCTGATGCAAACATGTTAATAGAATCCGTTCACAGAGGTGGTGCCAGTAGACTGGACAACACCCTTGATGGGAAGGCTCGTCGAGATGAACCAGGAAAATAGAGACCAGTGAGTATTAGAACAGTTTTAGGGTAACTAAAGTACATAGCTGGCTGCAGAATACTCTTTGTACGACTGGTAACGATCGTACACTACTGTTACACAGAGATCACTGCT
>NW_025182650.1:0-2583 GCF_004010195.1 Chiloscyllium plagiosum | reverse complement strand
TTTGCACTGAAGTGCTGGGCTCTTACATCATTATGGATGGGGATACTTGTGGAATCTCCTCCTCCGATGACTTGTTTAATTGTCCATAACTATTCTCAACTAGAAGTGGAAGGACTGCAGAGCTTAGATCTGAACCGTTGCTTGTGGGATCACTTAGCTCTGTCTATCACCTACTGCTTATGCTGTTTGGCACACAGGTAGTCCTGGTTGGTGGCTTTACCAGGCTGACACCTCATTGTCAGGTATGCCTGGTGCTGCTCCTGCCCTCCTGCACACTCCATTGAACCAATGTTGATCCTCTGGCTTGATCGTAATTGTTGTGAGGGGGATATGCCAGGCCATGAGGTTGCGCTGAAGTAGAGTTCTGCTGCTATTGTTGACCCACAGCACCTTATGGAAGTCCAGACTTGAGCTGCTAGATCTGCTTGAAGTATATCCCATTTAGCACAGTGATAGTGCCACCCAAAATGATTGAAGTTATTCTCGATGTGAAGGTGGGACTTTGTCTCCACAATGACTATGCAGTGGTCACTCTTACCGGTATTGTCATGGACAGATACTTCTGCAACTGGCAGATTAGTAAAGATGTGGTCAAGTATGTGTTTTCCTCTTGTAGGTTCCTTCACGACTTGCCGTAGACCCAGTCTAGCAGTTATATCCTTTTGAACCCGACCAGCTCGATCAGTAATGCTGCAGCTGAGCTACTCTTGGTGGTGGACATTAAAAACCCCCACCCAGAGAACATTTTGTGCCCTTCCTCCAAGTGTTGGTCAGCATGGAGGAGTACTGACTCATCAGTTGGGAGAAGCTGGTACATGGTAATCAGCAGGAGGTTTCCTTTCCCATGTGTAAACTAACGCCACGAGACATCATGGGGTACGGTATCACTGTTGAGGATTCCCAGAGCAGTTCCCTTCCAACTTTATCCCACTGTGCCACCACTTCTGCTGTGTCTATCCTGCTGGTGAGACAGAAGATATCTGGGGAAGTTGATGGGGTGTCTGTGACATGGTCTTACTCACAGAATCATACCTTTCAGACAATGTCAGGCCATGGCTTGACGAGTCTGTTTATTTCTATTCACTGTTTCCTGCCAGCTGTCCCATTCTAGAATCATGACCATATATTCGCCCCAATCCAATAAGATTTAATTTTGTTAACTGGGCTTGGAGCTTTACCAATTTTTTTTCTGGAAATGCCAATGTGTTACATCCATTGTTTCTGTTTCATTTGTCTCCCAGTCTGCTTCTCAAACATAATCCCCATTTCATAAATCCGTATTAGTGTTGTCTATGACCATTACTTTCACTCCCAATAATTTCTCCAAAACCATTTACTTCCCATGTTCTATGTTCCATGTACTGTCTAATTTTCCCACACCAGACTTCGTTTTCCTAATATTGATAGAAAGTTATTTGAAGACAGAACTGAGGTAGTGGCTTCATAGTTCTGACTTTCCCTGTTTCCTCATTCCTGTTCTCTGGTTTCAGATTGTAAGGAAGCTGCAATTGTATTCTCATACTTCTCACATTGACATGATTTAACTAGCTATTACAGTTCACTCTTATATCTCTTGTGAATATACTCTTCAGAAACTCATCAATTCCTGCCTGAGTCTGCTCAATGACTGACCTTGCATAGCCATACACTCACAGGAGTATATATCCGATACTGTCAGAAATACAGGGAGAATGAGAGACCCGGGTTCAATTCCCGCCTCAGGCGACTGACTGTGTGGAGTTTGCACGTTCTCCCCGTGTCTGCGTGGGTTTCCTCCGGGTGCTCCGGTTTCCTCCCACAGTCCAAAAGATGTGCAGGGTCAGGTGAATTGGCCATGCTAAATTGCCCGTAGTGTTAGGTAAGGGGTAAATGTAGGGGTATGGGTGGGTTTCGCTTCGGCGGGTCGGTGTGGACTTGTTGGGCCGAAGGGCCTGTTTCCACACTGTAATGTAATCTAATCTAATGTAATCTAATCTAATGTGAGGACTGCAGATACTGAAGATCAGAGCTGAAAAATGTGTTGCTGGAAAAGCGCAGCATCAAACGAGCAGGAGAATCGACGTTTCGGGAATAGGCCCTTCTTCAGGAATTCCTGAAGAAGGACTTATGCCCGAAACGTCGATTCTCCTGTTACTTTGATGCTGCCTGACTTGCTGCACTTTGTCAGAAATACAGCACGATCTACTGTAGTCCCACTTTCCCACACCTGGTCCATAGCCTGGAATGTTTTGACACTTCCAATTGCTCGTCCAAGCACTGTTTATAATGGCTGTGAGGATACCCGTGATAGCTCTCCTCTCAGGTCTTAAATTCCTCCCCCAACACCGTCTGGGTGAAAGATAACTATTTTTTAATCACCACGAAACCTCAAACCCTTCTCTTGGAAAGTGTGCTCCCTTGTTCTTGACATTCTGTCTCAAAGGAACAGCTGCAGTCTATCCACCCTCTCCATGCCCCTCATCATCCTGTCCTTCTGAATCACATCCCCCTCAGCCTCCTCTGCTCCAAACTAAACAACCAGAGCCTATCCCGCCTCTCTCCATAGTTGCCATGTTCCATCCCAGGGAACATCCTGGTGAATCT
>NW_025182649.1:0-2583 GCF_004010195.1 Chiloscyllium plagiosum | reverse complement strand
TATAGGGAATATGCGTCACTGTGTATAATATAGGGAATTGCAGTGCCAGTGCGTAATATAGAGAGCTGCAGTCCCGGTGCGTAATATAGAGAGCAGCAGTCCCTGTATATAATATAGAGGACAGCAGTCCCTGTGTCGATTTTAGAGATCAGCAGTGCCTCAGCACAATATAAAGAACAGCAGTCCTTCTGTAAAATATAGAGAACAGCAGTCCCTTGTATACTAGAGAGATGCTGTATCTAATATAAAGAACATGATTCCCTCTGTTTAATAAAATGAACAACAATCTCTGTAATTATATATAGAGAACGCCAGCGTCTGTGTATAATATAGAGAACAGCAGTCCCTGTGTACAATATAGGGAATAGGAGTCACTGCGCACAATATAAAGAATAGCAGTCCCTGTGTGTAATATAGAGAACATCAGTCCCTGTGTATAATAAAGAGGACAGCAGTCTCTATGTCTGTTTTAGAGAACTGCAGTGCCTGTGCATAATATAAAGAACAGCAGTCCCTGTGTACAATATGAAGAACAGCAGTCACGGTGTATAACATAGGAAACAGTTATCATTGTGTCAATTTCAGAGAACTGCAGTGCCTGTGAACAATATGGAGAATAGCAGTCCATGTGTATAATATAGAGAACAGAAGATGCTGTGTCTAATATAAAGAACATGAATCACTGTGTTTAATGAAGAGAAAAGCCATCCCTGTGTATAATGTAGAGAATACCCGCGTCTGTGTGTAATATAGAGAACAGCAGTCCCTGTGTCTTATATAGAGAACAGCAGTCCATATGTATAATCTAGAGAATAGCAGTGACTGTGTATAATATAGAGAAAAACACTCTTTGTGTACAATGTTGAGAACAGCAGTCCCTGTGTAGAATACAGAGAACAGCAGATGCTGTGTCTAATATGAAGACCATGAATCCCCGTGTTTAAAAAAGAGAATAGTCGTCCGTGTGTATAATGTACAGAATACCAGTGTCTGTGTATAATATAGAGAACAGCAGTTCCTGTGTACAATACGTAGAACAGCAGTCCATCTGTCTATTTTAGAGAACTGCAGTGCCTGTGCATTATATAAAGAACAGCAGTTCCTGTGTACAATACGTAGAACAGCAGTCCCTCTGTCTATTTTATAGAACAGCAGTCCCTGTGTGCAATATAGAATCAGTAGTTCATATGTAAATTTTGAGAACAGCAGTCTCTCTGTATAACATAGAAAACAGCAGTCCCTGTGCATAATGCAGATAACAACAGTCCCTCTGTATAATAGCGAACAGCAGTCCCTGTGTATAATATCAAGAAACACAGTCTACGTGTATAATATCGAGAACACCTATCCCTGTGTGTAATATAGACAGCAGCAGTCCCTGTGTCTATCTTTGAAAACAGCAGGCGTTGTGTACAATATAGAGAACAGCACTCCCGCTATCTATTTTAGAGAACATCAGTGCTCGTGCATTTTCTAAAGAACAGCAGTGCCTGTGTGCAATATAGAGAAAAGCAGTCTCTGTGTACAATGTTGAGAACAGCAGTCCCTCTCTTTAATAAAGAGAACAGCAGTCCTTTGTATAATTTAGAGAACAGCAGTGTCTGATTATTTTTGAGAAGAACACTACTTGTGTAAAATATAGAGAACAGCAGACTCTGTGTCTCATATGGAGAACAGCAGCCCCTGTGTATAATATAGAGAATAGCTGTACCTCTGTATAATATAGACAACAGCAGTCCCTGTGTCTAATATGGAGGACAGCAGTCTATATATATAATCTAGAAAAAAGCACTTTCTATGTACAATGTCGAGAACAGTATCCCTGTGTGTAATATAAATAACAGCAGATGCTGAGACTAATATAAAGAACATGAATCCCTGTGTTTAATACAAAAGATAGCCATCCCTGTGTATAATATAGAGAACACGAATGTCCGTGTATAATATAGAGAACAGCAGTCCCTGTGTAGACAATAGACAATAGGTGCAGGAGTAGGCCATTCTGCCCTTCGAGCCTGCACCACCATTCATTATGATCATGGCTGATCATCCTTAATCAGTATCCTGTTCCTGCCTTATCTCCATAATCCTTGAGAGCTCTATCCAACTCTTACTTCAACGTATCCAGAGACTGGGCCTCCACTGCCTTCTGGGGCAGAGCATTCCACACACCCACCACTCTCTGGGTGGAGATGTTTCTCCTCATCTCAGTCCTAAATGGCCTACCTCTTATTTTTAAGATGTGTCCTCTGTTTTGGGACTCACCCATCAGCGGAAACATGTTTCCTGCCTCCAGAGTGTCCAATCCTTTAATAATCTTATAGATCTCAATCAGATCCCCTCTCAGTCTTCTAAACTCAAGGGTATACAAGCCCAGTCGCTCCAATCTTCCAGGAATTGACCTCATGAACCTACGCTGCACTCTCTCAATAGCCAGAATGTCTTTCCTCAAATTTGGAGACCAGAACGGCACACAATATTCCAGGTGCGGTCTCACCTGTACAGCTGCAGAAGAACCTCTTTGCTTCTATACTCAATCCCTCTTGTTACGAAGGCCAGCGTGCTATTAGCTTTCTTCACTAC
>NW_025182648.1:0-2583 GCF_004010195.1 Chiloscyllium plagiosum | reverse complement strand
GGAAGTGAAAGGATGTGTAGCTCCCATCCATTTACAACTCCATAGCTCTACTGTGCCTTGACAGGGGGTGCTGTGGGTGTGAAAATCACTGCGAGGGCGAGATATAAATGGAAACAATTTAAATACCAATAGTTCTGATGAAGGTGAGTATAACTCCAGTATTTATAGATGAAATAACTGAGATAATATCCAATGAAGTATTGTGAATAGTGCAAATAAGTAAGCGGGGTATAGTAATGTTATAGTGATTGCACGATGATCTTCCAAATCACCAATGGTAATTGGAGGAACAAATCTGCAGGGAGACTGGGGAGACTTGCAGGAGCAATAGGGTTGTCAACATAGGCGATTTTAATTTTCCTAACATAGACTGGGTCTTCCAGGGGGTTCGGATCTTAGATGGAACGAAATTTGTCAAGTGTGTTCAGGCAGGTTTCCACAAGCAGTATATAGAGTGTCCTACACGGGAAGGGATAGGGCACTGTTGGGAAATAGGGCGGGATAGGTGACGGAAGTAAAGTGGGGGAGCATTTTCGGAAAAATGACTAAAGTTGTATTAATTTTAAAACCGGTATGGGAGGGACAAAATTGGTCCACAGAATCAAGTTCTAAATTGGGCCTGGCGGATTTTGTTGCAATTAGACAGGGACTTGCAGGTAATAGGATCTCGGGCAAGTGGGAGGCGATTAAAAGTGAGATATCTCGAGTTCATGTCTATGTGTTCCTGTGAGGGTGAAGGTAAAGAGAGGCTGGAAGAGAGAACCCTTAATGAGAAGAGATATTGAGGCTCTGACCAGAAAAGAGGAGGCGTGGCTCAAGTTCAAGCAGCTGGTATCAAGGGAATCCCTGGAAGTACACAGGACATACAGGAGTTTACTGAAGATGGAAATCACCAATGCGAAAAGGCCGTTTGAGATAGTCTTGGCTGACAAGATCAGGGTGAATCCAAAGATGTTCTTTCAGTATAGTACAAAAATGATCTTTCAGTATAGTAAAGAACTACAAGAACAACTAGAGAGAGAATAGGGCGCCTTAAAATCCAAAACTGGCATGCATGTGTAAAAATGCAAGAGATAGACGACGTCTTCACTTTGCCTTTTGTTTTACCATGAAAAAGGACTTGAAGACGTGTGACCTTTGGGATGTTAGTTGTCAGGTCTTGGTACAGTTGATATCACAGTAGAGGTGCTGTTGGACATATTAGAATGCATAAAGTCAGATAAAACTCTTGGTTCTGACCAGATATATCCAAGAGGGAAATGAAGACAGTTCAGGGGCCAAGGTCCCGGAAGACTGGGCAGTAACAAATGTTGTGTCTTTAATCAAGAAGGGCTGCAAAGAAAAGCCTGGGAAATATAGACCAGTAAGCTCCACATCTGATTTCGATAAACCACTTGAGAAGGTTCTGAGAGATTAGATGTGCATGCATTTGGAAAGACAGAGTTTGACTTGGAGCAGTCAGCATGGCTTTGTGCGTGGCAGATCATGCCTTACAAATTTTGTTAGAGTTTTCGAGAAAGTGACGAGGAAGCCTGACGAGGGCAGGGTGGTGGACATAGTATATATGGATTTCAGTAAGGCCATTGATAAATTTCCACATGGTAGGCCGCTCCAGAACGTTATATCACATGGAATCCAAGGTGAACTTTCAAATTGGCGATACAATTGGCTTAATGTCAGCAAGCAAACGGCGATGGTGGAGGTATGCTTGTCGGACTGGAGGCCTGTGACTAGTGGAGTGCCTCAGGTGTTGGTGCTGAGACCAGAGCTGTTTGTAATCTATATCAATGAGTTTGACGAGAGTACACAACGCAAGGTTAGTACGTTTGCAGATGACGCTAAAATAAGAGACATCGTTTTTCACTGAGGAACGTTATCTGAAATTGCAGAAGTACCTTGATCAGCTGGGGAAGTGAGCTGAGAAACAGCAAATGGAATTTAATATAGATAAGTGCGACGTGTTGCATTTTGGAAAGTCAAATCCAGGTAGGAGTTTAATGATGAATGAGAGGGCCTTAAGGAGTGTAGTGGAACAAAAGGACGTTTGAGATCAGGTGCACGGTTCACTGAATTTTGAATCAGACTTACATAGGACGTTAAAGAAGGCTTTTGGCACACTGGCCTTCATCAGGGCATTGAGTAGAGATGTTGGGGCATGATGTAGCAGTTGTACAGGATGTTGGTAATGCTGCAGTTGGAGTTTTGTGTTCAGTTGTATTCACCTTGCTGTAGAAACGATATTATTGTACTAGAAAGAGTGTAGAAGAAATTTACAAAGATGTTTCCTGGGCTAAAGGGTCTATCTTATAAGGAGACGTTGGAAAGGTTAGAACTTATTTCTTTACATCGTAGTAAACTGAGGGGTTCTTACAGAAACGTAGACCTTATCAAATCATGAGAGCCGTGCATAGGGGTGAATACTTCAACCTTTTTTCCCAAAGTTGGGGAATCGAGGACTAGAGGGCGTCCGTTTGTGGTGAGAGAGGAAAGAAATAAAAAGTAACCCGAGGGGCAACCTTTTTGTACACAGACTGTGGTACTCATATAGACTGAGCTGCCTGTGGAAGAGATTGAGGTGGGTAC
>NW_025182647.1:0-2583 GCF_004010195.1 Chiloscyllium plagiosum | reverse complement strand
TTTCCATGTTGTACATCTCAATGACTCTGACAGTAAATGGCCAGTTTCCTCACCACAGTGATTCTACAGGAAACCCATTTGGACAGGTATCTAATAGGAAATGTTTAGATACATGTGGACCAAGGGGAGGCAGGTGAGATTGGAGGCAGGTGAGATTACCTCAGTTTGGAATTATGTTTGACATGGATTGATTGGATCACAGGGTCTGTTTCCATGCAACATAACATTACGACTCTAATTCTTGCTATCTCTGCATCCCTCCCTCTTCACATCTCTCCCTATCTCTGTCACCTCACCCAGCCTCACAACTCTTCCTTATCTTCCAAGTTTGTGAGAAGATTTGTAGCTCGGGTGATCGTTGTTGTGGTTCTGTTCGCCGAGCTGGGGATTTGTGTTGCAGATGTTTTGTCCCCTAGGTGACATCCTCAGGGCTTGGGAGCCTCCTGTGATGCACTTCTGTGATGTTTCCTCCGACATTTATAGTGGTTCAGGAACCGACAACCAGAAGCGGCAGAGACAGGCCACTATAATTGCCGGAGGAAAAATCACAGAAGCGCTTCACAGGAGGCTCCCAAGCACTGAGGATGTCACCTAGACAGGGGACAAAACATCTGCAACAGCCTTTAGGATATCCCATTTTTATTTCTCACTTGATGATGGCTCTTTCAGATTCCTGCATCGAGCTCCAGAATTTCCTCCTAAACCGCTCCATCTTACTTTCCTCCCAAACACATTGACCAATCATGTGTCATCTATTCTACTATAATGTTTTCTGACCTGGATTCAAAGGTGGCCGGTCATATTCCTATATTAAGTTTGTTGAGGTTTACAGCACAGAAAAAGGCTCTGTGGGCCATTGAGTCTGTGCCAGTAATGAAAACTATAACCAAACTATCCTGATCCATTTTCGAATACACAGTCATTGGCACCATCTGTCTTGGTATCACAGTGTGCACCGAAATGTGTCTTAAATGCTGTTGGGAATTCTGTGTCTCCCACACTCACAGACCCAGGTTTAGTGCAACTGTTGCTCGATTATGGCATCACCCACAGGAACACAGAGTATCTGGGTCTGTGCAAACCAGAGATCGCCCACACATTGGGAAGGATGGCAGGGTCCCTGAGAGGGGGCACAGGGTATTTACCAGGATGGTTCAAGGAATGGGGGATTGTAGTAGCATGTTTTGGATATTCTTTTACATTATTCATTGGTCTGATATAGTTGTTGCTGATACATTGGATATATAATATCGATCTACAATAGGTGGGCTCTCCTTCCCAACCTCTCCCCTTGCCTGGGCTGGGGTAACCTTCAGGTTAAAACACCACCAGTCATCTCTCCCTCATGAGAGAGCAGCCCTATTGTCTGGTAGGACATTACTGACTTTGCCTCTACACAGTGATAACACTGTACCTCGAGGGTGGAGAGAGGGAATGCTGAAGGTGGTGGATGGGACACCACTCAGGCACAGTGCTTTGTCCTGGAGGATGTTCACTTTCTTTAACATTGCTGGGGGGGGGGGGGGGGAGGGGGGCTGCACTGATGTAGGTGAGTGGACACTGTTCCAACACAACTCTGATGTGTACCTTATAGAGAGCAAACAGACATTGGGAATCAGGGATTTGGGGAAACTGAGATTGTTCTCCTTGTAGTAAGGGAAATTGAGGGGAGCTGTGACAGAGGGGTTTACAAAAGTTACCCGTTATAATAAACCTTATACCCATCAGCTCATTATACAAGGATTACAGGACACATTGAAGGTGTGGGGAGAACTATTGAGAGAATGGGATGATTGAAAGGAGAACTTTTCTGCAGTAAATGGGATTGAGCTGGAACACAATGTTCACGCACAATGTGAATATCCTGTTCCTGATGAATTGAGTAAGAGTTTGGCGTTACAGTTACTGAGATTACCATCTGAATGTCCACCTGTAGTATCCTGTAATACAAGTTTATAAAATCCATCACTGTCAGTTCAGGTTAGAAACTCACACCATCCCCTCCTCCTGGCCCATGCTAACTGGACACATTACCCCTTGTGGAGGACAGCAGTTAGTTCAGGGGGAAATCTATGTGGGTTTCTAGGAGTTTCCACCTTGGGACTTCATGTGACTGAACAGGACAGATCTTTCATAGATGGGACAGAATGATCCAAGAGTCAGTGAGATGTGGAGAGCAGGAGTTCCTTCCTTTTCTTTCCTTCCGTGTTGCCGCTGTGCCTCATCAATAAGACATGGGGGGTGAAAGGCTCATGCTGCTCGATGGGCCAGTTGTCTCCATTCTGACCAATGGGCAGCAAGCTCCTCCCTGTCATCCCATAGAGTCTCACGAAAAACAGAGCAACACTGCACGCTTCCCACTGCCCAGGATTCCCAGTAAACGGTTAGAAGAATTGGGGGGTGGGGATATCTGTCAGAAAAGGCATAACTGTAAAGTTCTAAGAGGATTGTGAAGTGTGAGAGATGCAATGGAGGAGTGGGCAACAAGTTGCCAGATGGAGTATAATTTGGAAAAATGGGAAGTTGGTCATTTTGGAGGGGATAATAAAAAACACAGTGCTATTTAAATGATGGAAACTGTAG
>NW_025182646.1:0-2583 GCF_004010195.1 Chiloscyllium plagiosum | reverse complement strand
CTGAAATCAGGTCATTTTTTTGAGATGTCGCCATGTAGCTCCTTACACTCTATGTCCTTTTCCACAGTACGTACTGACACAAAATGCTTGTTCACTATCTCCCCCATTTTCTGCGGCTCCACACAAAGGCTGCCTTGCTGATCTTTGAGGAAGCCTACTCTCTCCCTATTTACCCTTTTGTCTTTAATATATTTGTAAAAACCATATGCATTCTGCTTAATTCTATTTGACAAAGCTATCTATGTCCCCTTTTTGCGCTCCTCATTTCCATCTTAAGTATACTCCTACTTTCATTATCCTCTTCTTAGGATTCAATTGATCTCTCTTGTTTATGCCTGACATATTCTTCCTTCGTTTTCTTAATCAGACCCTCAATTTCTTTTGTCATCCAGCATTCCATATACCTATCAGCCTTTCCTTTCATCCTAACAGGAATATACTTTCTCTGGATTATCGTTATCTCGTTTCTGAAGGCTTCCAATTTTCTCACCTTTAACATACGTGTGACCATTTGCCCCCAAACAGCTTTTGGACATTATTGCCTAATACCGTCAAAATTGGCCTTTCTCCAATTCAGAACTTCAACTTTTAGATCTGGAACTTCCGTTTCCATCACCATTTAAAATCTAATAGAATTATTGTCGCTGGTCCGAAAGTGTTCACCCACTGACACCTCAGTCATCTGCCCTGTCTTATTTCCCAAGAGTAGGTCAATGTTTGCAACTTCTCCAGTAGGTGCATAGACATACTGAATCCGAACGTTTTCTTGCACACACGCGACAATTTCCTCTCCATCTAAACCCTTAAAACTACAGCAGTCCCAGTCTATGTTTGGAAAGTTAAAATCCCCTACAATATTCGTACATATAGCCGAGATCGCCTTACAATTTTTTTTCTCAATTCCCCTCTGACGGTAATAGAATCTCAATAAGGTGGTCATCGTTTTCTTATTTCTCAGTTCCATTCAAATAACTTCCCTGGAAGTTTTTCCGTGAAAAGGAATTGTTTGACAAATATTGGTATATAAAGTCGGGATGTTCCATTTCCGATTTCTTCTGAACAAACCTCCGATGTCCATTCAAGGCAGTGACGGCTGAATCCAGAAGTCAATACTGGACAAAAAATATTGGCATGCCGAACAGCGAAAAAAGACTGCGCCCAGTTGGTTTCTGTAACATCGAAAGGGACCAGGTTCTCCTTGTACACAAGTCACTTAAAGAAATGTTGCAGGAACAGAAAGCAGTTATGAAAAAAATGTTGCATTGAATTTCATTTCCACGGATCGAGTACGCGAGTAATGATGTCTCACATCAGTTGTACAGGACTTTGATTTGACCTCACGTCGAAAGTTGTGCAGTACTGTGAGCAGTTTTAGCCTGAAAATATAATAAAGGACAAATCTGATTTAAGGGAGTGCAGAAAAGGCTGGAAATACTGATCTCTCCTTCTGAAATTCTCCTCCATCGTATTCTCTGATCTCTTGGATGTCAGATTTGTGGTGCTACCAGAGGTTGTATCAATTGAGTATGAATGCCACGACGATTAGGAAAATGATTGGAAATGTCTGTGCAATACATGAAATTCGGGCAGGAGGAGGTAGATTGGAATCAGGGATGGTAATTTCCCTGAATTGGACATTTGACGCAAGGAGCCATAGTATGAAGTATCGGAGGGCACACTGCATTGAGATGATCATAAACGTCTGACATCAGAGACTATTGAACTTGGGGGATTCTCGACCACAATGGGCGTTCAACGCCAGGGCACTAAACATAAGGATTTCCCAGGCACTGGAGTAATGGGGAGAGAGGAGTAGTATGCGTGTGCGTGCGTGAAGAAATTATTAAACAATTGGATTAAGGCCCTAGTTATTTCCTTGTAATGGGGTTTCAGAAATAGAGACAAAGTTCCGTCTTTTCATTATAATGATTCATATTTGCTCCTTAATTGGGGAGGTGTTATGAGGTTGTGGGCGGAAAATGTACCTTTAAAAGAGAGTGAAAGCTGTTTGGCACCGAGAGCTTCTGGGTAGCTGTCATGTGACGGAATAGCAATATCAGAGAGTAATGGCAATTTGAAAATATGTAAAGTTTCATTGTGAAACAAATACCTGAGTTTCGGTTGTTATTTTTCACAAAAATGTGAATAGAAAAAGAAAGAACCGTTTGCACAATCTAATGCCTGGGGATTAAATAAGCAGACGTTTTAACATTTAGACAGAGTGTGACTAAATGTCATCGATTGAGTAACTGCCCGAAGAATATTCCTGATCAAAGTACCTTTTTCATATGAAGCATCATTGCAGGAAAAGTTTGAAGATGACTCAGGGAGATCTTTAGCCAGAGGAAGATGAACACCAATGTAGACAGCCACTGTGTGCTTTTACAAGTAAGTTGATGTAACTTTAATGCATGTTTATTAGAACAGCATATTTTTATAGAGTTGAAGGCAGGTAACATGTTAAGAGAAAGGAACTTCCAGTTTTAAATAGCTGTTGCTTAATGTTCCCATTTGGAGCTGAATAGTAAATTCACAGTTTTCTTTGTTTAAATACAGGAATTTAGGAGTTCTTTGCTATTCATA
>NW_025182645.1:0-2583 GCF_004010195.1 Chiloscyllium plagiosum | reverse complement strand
ATCGTGACCCCTTAAAGTTTTTTGGAGAAGTTTGGGGAGAGAATCGAATCTGCCATTCAATTTGAACTTTTACAGTTGACAGGGCGAGAAAACCTAAGTTTTGACATGTTGTGGAGACTTCGATGAAGAAAGACAAAGGCATTCTGTGGCAGGAGTAAAATGACTGAAATCGAATCTAGTTGTGAGCATTTGTATGCTCAGAGTCAATGAAATATATATGCATTGCAGTCTACTAATAGAGGAAGGTTAGCAGGTCTAAAATTAATCCATTTTTGTATCTTGATGGATCATTTTATTAAAGCTGAATTGTGAGTTCACTATCACTGTAAAGAGGTTATGTTCTCTTAGGTTGTTTTTGAAGGGATGTTATTAAGGCAGAGATGCAGAACTGCAGTCTGCACACAGTTTAAGTAAATAACCGAGGAGGCCTTTAGGTTTCATTAAATGGTGGTAACAATCGGAGGGCAGTGGCCAGCTCTCGCAGACCAGATTTTCTCGTTTTATTTTTATGTGCAGCATTCAGAAGCTGTTGGAGATCCTCGAAGGGTTGGAAGTATCAATACATGATCCCCAGCTGCTTTTCTCTCTGGGATCTCTGTTGATGTTGTTTCCCTCTGGATCAGAATACTGCAATGTAAGGATCTGTATTTGAATATATCTTTGTGCCAAGCGGTGTAAACCAAGAAGGTACGGTATCTATTGTTTGTGTAAGTGGTCCAACATATAAGCTATCCCAAAATGTTCTTTTCTTTGATTGTATTTTAACTAAAGCATTTGAATAGATTATATTTTGCTTAATGTCAACTGGTTTGACTAGTCACAACATATCTGGAACGCACACTTCACATCTATGTTTTAGATAAGGAGGTTTGGGTCTAAGCGGCCTTCTTAAAATATCTTGCGGGGATCTGGTCTGGTCCACAACACTTGCACAGAGGGGTTTCTGACTGACTCCTGTTATTGAAAATTTAGTGCAGGGGCTGGGGATGGTTTGCTGGAGGTTGTGCTGTGAGCTGCCTCAGACATTCAGGGAGACCTGAGGATTGGGTGACCCAACATATGATCCAGAACTTTCCAGGCAGGACTAGGTGACATATCCATCATTTCCCAGTATCTCAACATCAATGTCACCATTCGGTGATGGAGGATATATTTGATAGATGAGGTAAATAGATTGTTTCTCCCAGAGCAGGGAGCTGACGGGTGTATCCAGTATAGTGGTATTCCCGATGGTGTGCATGGCATCTGCAGAATACCCATATCAATGGGGAGAGGTAGAGGAACTGAAGGAGCTCTCTCTCTATTAATGTTACAGTGTGCCCCTGCACAGTACATCATGTTGGTAAATACCCACTGTCCTGGCAGCAGTCACGGCCTCTTCATTCAGAAGCAGTCAGCCATTCCCATCGTCATCGGGTCTCCACGTAGAAAGAAATGAATATATCTTGGATAAAGGCCGTCCCCTTGATGCACATTTCAAAACACCATCCCCACCACCAATCCACCACATTAAAGTATTCAATGTGTACGGAGAGCAATTGGGTCACTTGGAGTGTCTGGGAGCAGAGGATCAGGGATGGTGGAAAACCTGCCATGTCTGAACGGGTTTGAGTGGTGAACCCCTTAGTACACAGTATCAATAAGTCCTAAATCCCCTCTCCATTTCAGTAACATACTGCTTTCCATTATTCCTGTAAATGAAATGACAGATTATATCATGTTAAATTCCACCTGCCAAACTATTATCTATTGCTTTTACCTCTCTGAATCTATTTGCAGACTCTCCACCCTCTCTTGATAATTTAATCTCTTGCTTACCACAGCAACATCACCAAACGCAGTATCTGTATGTCTGTTCCATCCTCCTGATCATTAATATAGATTGTAAATAGTTGAGAACCAAGTACTGGTCACTCTGTGACCTCACTGATTACGTTCTGTCTAACTGATTGAGACTGATTTATCCTGAGTGCCTGCTCCTGTATGATACCCTCTCCTTCCCATTCCTATGCAACACTGTCGAAGGATTGAAAAAGAACAAGGAACATCTGTGAGGAATCCAACCCCTCGATGAGGCTGATGTCAACACGGCCTCTGTTCGACTTTCCTGCTATCTCTCCATCCTAAAACTCTAGTCTCTTGTTGTAGATTGCGCCACATGAAGAAAAAAAATCCACTCCATATCTACACATCCAATGAATTTTTGCATTTTACAGGCCTCAATGAGATCTCCTTTCATTCTTATAAACTGGAGAGTATAGGCCTAAACTGCTCAATTTCTCTTCATAAGACAAACACTTCAAATATGGAATCAATCTAATGAAGTTCTTCTGAATTGCCTCCAACGGAAATACCTCATTCTGCAGGACACCCAAACTGTACTCCAGTTACAGCCTCACGAATGCCTTGCATAGCTGCACCAACACCCCCTACCTTCCTACTCTATCCTTTTATAAATAAACACTGAAATTATGCTTGCAGTTCTCATTATTTGCAGTATCCGCAGGCATGTTTTCTGTGATATGCAAGCAGACACCCAGATCCCTCTGTACCTAAACACTTTGAAGTTTATCTCCGATTAGA
>NW_025182644.1:1653-2583 GCF_004010195.1 Chiloscyllium plagiosum | reverse complement strand
TTGCTGAGGTTTTGTCTGTTCCAATGGAATGTTCTTTTGTTGAGTGATTTACACTGTTCCTTCAAATGGTTTCCATTTACAGGCAGACATTTCAGTTTGTTTCGCCTCTTTACCTTGGTCAGTTCTCTTAAATGTAATAGACTGTTTTGTTTCTAGTTGTAGCTTGTCCTTTCTGTGATTCACTTTAAAACTTTATATTTCTTTAAGCTGAACTTTATCACAATTTCCTTGAAGATCTCTCCAGGTGACATTACTCATTCACTAAGTTTCATCACACAACGGTCGCTCTGAGATAGTTACATCCCTAGCCAGTTGCACAATTTGTTATTCAAAGAAACACTGAAAAAAAATTCTCTGAACTCCTCTTCCAATATAACTGTCAGTGTGACTGTCCCAGATTCTGTGAATATTGAAGTTTCCAAAAATTATCACAATGTGTTTGTTAAAAAATTTTAATGGCTTCCTGCTTCATGCAGTGATGAGCAATGAAATGCTGTTCGGTGTCTAAAACTGTTCTGCTGCTTGTGTCCTTTGCAAGTAGTGGCCAGAATTTACATTCAGGCTGACTCTACTTCATGATCTGAGGCCAAATGCTTTCTCTGTAATGCCTTTGTTACCCATTATTGTTAGCGTTACCCATTTTCCCTGAGTTTCCACAAGGTTGTGATCCATTGAATATTTATGTTCCACCTTTTGTTCGCCCTGTAACTACGTCACCCTGGTGTCTAAATCTCTTTTATCTCTGTGCCACAAATCAATCTACCTTATTGATGAGACATTATGCATTCCAAAAAAAAAAACATAATTTACTCTTTCCCACAATTTCCTGTCACAAACCGATTCCCTGATGCACAATCTTAGTTAAACTCTGTCCCTTCCTGTTCCTTTCTGCTTGTCTTCAGCCACATTCCCATGCTGTTCCCATACTTC
>NW_025182644.1:0-1504 GCF_004010195.1 Chiloscyllium plagiosum | reverse complement strand
AGGCAAACATTTTGCTGTGAGTACGTCGTGCAGACGAGCAGCTATCCTGATCTGAAGGACAAGTGTTTGGGTTTTTTGGACATCAGCAATGGTTTCATATTATTTATGGATTGTTAATCACTATTTTTAAAATTATTGACTTCAAATTCCACCATTTCTGATGGTGGGATTCAAACCCACTTCCCCTGAATATTAGCTGAGGTTTTGGATACATGCTCTAGCAATAACACCACTCGGCCATCACTTCGCCTGCTTACTGGTTGCTCATCCCTGAGCACTGATACCAGGGCATCATGAAGCTAAACCCATTCTTTCAACATGACTGTGTGATCCTGAGGTCTTCCAGCATTCTAGTGATATCACTCAGTCTCTCTCCATGTGGTATCCCTCACTGTGTGGGTGTAATTGCTGCCTTGGTCAGTGCCTCCACTCTTGCCGTTACTCCAGATCCTGAGCCAACAGAATTCTCCACTCCAGAGAGATGCAACAGCACAGGCCAGGGATGGAGTGGGATTTTACAGATCTCTGTGGGGCTCATTTCCATTCTTCATATGTAACCCTCACTGCATCCGCCTAATTTTCCATTCTGTCTATTTCTCTGAATCCTGTAGGTACTTACGAAGTTCCTGACTCAATAGACTTCCCAATTGCTGGGTGTGTCGTCCAACACTTCATTGAGGATGACTGGTCAGCCAGAGAGACAAAAGGCAGGGAGTTGTGGAGACTTCAATAAATCCTGCAGTGAGGTAAGATCACTCAGTGCACAGAGCAGAGAGCAATGAAAGGCCTCCTAACATTGCTAACAAGACATGACATAGATGCAGTGCTGGAGGGGGAGCACAGTACAGTACAGACAACCCCTGGCTCAAACACCACGTCAACATAACTCACATTGCGCTGGGATAGCATGGGGAATTCATAGTTATCAAACCAGGCCTGTGCTGTCTTAGTGAAAATCAGGACAACAGAGGGGAAAGCAGGCCTCTGATGAGAGGTTGGGAATTCTGCCTGGGATCGTTCTGTTCTGTGTTCTCCCTCCATCACTGTACTAAGACTCATTATTCTGCAAGTCTGTACCTATGGCATGGCTTGTGCACCAGTGTCTTTCGTCATTTTTAACTCCTTTCACAGTTCCTGTCCCTGTAACCACCTCCCTTCCCGATAGTCCCTCCACATATTTGAAGCATACTGCATTCCAGACTACCATCCCTATCGCTGTAACTTGCTTCAGCATCTACAACATGCTTTGTCTCGGAACTGTAATCCTCTTTAGCTGGATACAGAGTGATACAGCGCAGAAACAGAACCTGTGTCCAACTCATCATTTCCGCCCATGTTTCACACACTGAATAAGTCTCATTTGCCTGCATTTGGCCCTCAGCTCTTCAAACCTTCTCCTCTCCATGTACCTGCCCAAATGTGTTTTCCATGTTGTCATTGTTCTTGTATCTCCCATGTGCCTCTGGCAGTCCGTTCTGTCTGTGAACCATCCTCTATGGATAAT
>NW_025182643.1:0-2583 GCF_004010195.1 Chiloscyllium plagiosum | reverse complement strand
CCCGAGCTACAAATCTTCGCACAAACTTTGATATACCAGTGAAAGCATAAAGACAGTGAGCACAGGAAAGCAGACAAGGCATGATAAGATTAAAAGAATGGAACAAAAAGAGAAAAGGGGATGTGGATGCTCTGACAGACTGTGCGATCTTTCAGATTAAATGAGAGGTAACATCTCACCATTCTCTAGAGTCATCAACCCAACAGAGACATTTACAAGAATTTGTGCGCTCAATCTGCCATGGCTCTCAATGACTTTCCTTAAACAATCTTCCACTCCTAACCCCAATAATCATGCAAGTGAACTCTTCACCACCCTTTTGGGCAATTACATGGTATGAGAGGTGGAAGCACTTGCCACTGTTGAGGTCTTCCACTCAGAAGGCTAATTGAAGGGAGAGTCAATTCCAGACACTTAACACCGAATTCACCACTCACAAATGTTTTGGTGTCAGGATTTGCAGGTCGTGCTGTGAAAAGGGAGCATGGTTTGTTTCTCTGCTGACACTCCAGTGCTGCAATGAAGCTCTTGAATTGGAAGTCCACATTTCTGAAGGAGCCAGACTCACTTGACTTGGTCAGAAATGTGGAGCAGCATCAGGGCTGGTAAAAGGAAGAATGGAACATCAATGATTGCTGGTCTGCAGAAATCTCAGACCAATGACTGTCTCAAATTCTCAACTGTGCCAAACAACAACATCGTCTGCTGGAATTAACATGTGCTGCACCTCTTTGCTTGGGAAAAGGACATTACATGATGAGGGAGCCATGTTGCTGTCCACTTTTAAACTCAGCTAGAAACTGTTTAGAAACTGAATTGCACCAAAAGTCATCAACCTCGCTGCACATAATTCAAGCAGCCAACAGCAATACTTTGCAAGCAGGAGAATCCAGTGGAGAAAAGGACAACCCCTAACTTTTGAACTGAGAATCAACCTCCTAGAAATTTGACTACTGGAAACCTCACAGCCTATTGAGAATCCTTTTCAGTACAAGACCCTCACATCAACTTTGAAGCACCAGTTCATTCAAAGACCCGGGTCTGCCTTGTGGGAGACAGAAATCATAAGCACAAACTGACTAAATATAGTTTGTAACAGTTCACTACCTCTATCTGTAGCTAATCTATATATGTATATGGTAAATGTGTAAGACATCATGTTTTAAATCTAAGATGTGTGTTTGAGAAATAAATAACCTTCTTTATTCAAAATTACAAAATGCTGGAACATTTAACTGGGGCTAACAAATTATGGATAAGGAAACTGACATGTCTCCCATTTAAAACAAATGAATCTTGGGCAGTAAAATGAACAATATTGCAGTGGGAGAGAACGTGAAACACATTAGTATTACATGTGTGTGTGTGCTTGCATTGTGTGTGCATTCATGCACATGTACACAGGTATGTGTTGTGTCCGTGCACGTGTACACAGGTATATGTGTGTGTGTGTGTGTGTGTGTGTGTACACAGGTATGTGTGTGTGTGTGCATGTGTGTGTGCGTCTGTGCACATGTACACAGGTATGTGTGTGTCCGTGCATGTGTACACAGGTATGTGTGTGTGTGTGCGCGTCCGTGCACGTGTACACAGGTATGTGTGTGTGTCCATCCGTGCACGTGTACACAGGTATGTGTGTGTGTGTGTATGCGTCCGTGCACGTGTACACAGGTATGTGTGTGTGTGTGTCCGTGCATGTGTACACAGGTATGTGTGTGTGTGTGTGTGCGTGCGCGTGTACACAGGTATGTGTGTGTGTATGTGCATCCGTGCACGTGTACACAGGTATGTGTGTGTGTGTGTGCGTCCATGCAGGTGTACACAGGTATGTGTGTGTGTGTGTGTCCGTGCACGTGTACACAGGTGTGTGTGTGTGCGTCCGTGCACATATACACAGGTATGTGTGTGTGTGTCCGTGCACGTGTACACAGGTATGTGTGTGTATGTGTGTGTGCGCGTCCATGCACGTGTACACAGGTATGTGTGTGTGTGCGCGTCCGTGCACGTGTACACAGGTGTGTGTGTGTGTGGGCATGCACATTGGATTTCAGGGTGGGTTTGCCCAAAGACAGTCTTTAGTTGGTTTTCTTTGTTTCTTTTCAATCACAACCAGTTGCTGTGTGCTCAGTCGGGCTCAGCATAGTAACAGCCACCTGCTTGGTTCATGGGCAGGTGGCTAGAGCCTTGTATTTGGAGAATACAGGACCAGCTTCTGGCCTGCAAAGAGAAAACATCTAAATCTCTTACTCTCCCTCATGCATCAAGAAAGAACAGGAAATTTCCTTTTGCCTGTTGTCACTCACCATTTTCTCGTATAGGTTGTTCTTGTATAAAGAATGTTTCAGCAGTGCGATTTGGCTATAATGTCACTGAAGAATTAGGGCAGAATATTTTCAAGAAGGCTTATCTCTGTTTGCAATAGTGTCATTTCAGTGTGATCTAATGTATATCAGCTGCCATCAGAGTCTTTGAGAGGTACAGTCCTATACATTGAGCAGCTTAATCTCAAAAATTAAGCTGATGAATGTTCATTGCTGTCTCTCTGAGACAAGAATATTCTTCTGCCTAGGAACCCTCCAACCA
>NW_025182642.1:0-2582 GCF_004010195.1 Chiloscyllium plagiosum | reverse complement strand
CGGTTGAACATTCTTTGTTTGGAGCTGCAGTTTTCTCCGAGGATGGCAGATAAGGGGCAATTACACCACGGTTTGTTGACAGGGGCACAGAGGTCCTGGTGGATGGGCTAGTACAGAGGGTGACCAATCTCTTCCAAGAGGGGGCCACACCACCAGACCCACCGAGCATGATCTGAGCTCAACACCTAGCTCAGTGCAGTATCTGAGGTCTGAAGAAACGTTCAGCAATATAGGATAAGCATCAAAATCCTTACCCACTCTGTCAGGATAAGGATCAACGTATTCTCTCTGCTCCATCACACTCATTGTATATATGTGGTAGCATCCACCCCCAAACAAGGCTCATACTCCACCACTCTCACTACTGCATGCTGTATCTTCCCTCCCTCTCTCTCTCCCTCTCCCCCCCGCCACCTCTCAATCGCATTTTCAATACCCCCATACGGCAAAAGAATATTCTGAAGAATGCTGATCATGGAATGTGCCAGATAATGTTCCAAATAATTCCATTTTTCAAGAAAATGTCAATGCCCTAGTATGTAATGCATAAGAGGAGGAGTAGAGATGTACGTTTTTGAAATCACATACAATTCAAATTCATTATGAGGCCATTCAGCCCTTCAAGTGTGCGCTAGCATTCAATAAGCTCGCAGCTGATCTGACGGTTTTCTCATCTCCATGTGAGAGAAATTTTCAGTTCCTGGGTTCCTGTCACTGACCAGACAACACTCAGGCACTTTTACCCAGGTTATCTTCAAGCGCCTGTTACAGGGCATTTCCAGTGGGAATGCACTCTCCAAACAATATATTCCAGCAGCTTTATACTTCTTGATAATGATAAGCACATTTTCCACAGATCAGTCAGAAGTATATGCATTTTATGGTTAACGATATCAAATTACAATTAATAATTCTGGCTAATTCACTTGTCTCACTTTATTATATTCACCCAAGGACTGCTTCTAACAAATTGTCTCGATATAAAATTTAATTCCAGCAGAGAATATTTTTGTCCTCCGCCGTTATCTTGTCCGTTATCTGAATTGTACCTTTTTCCTTGTCATGAAAGTTTCTCTTGCCCTTTGCCTGTGACTGTTTCTGTCTGTAACAGTTAAACAGTCTCCCACTCAGACGGCTGGTTTGTGATGCAGAGGGAGGCCAGCAGTGCAGGTTCAATTTCCCACACTGACAGAGGTTATCATGAAGGGGACGCTCTCTCAACCTCACCCCATCACCCAAGGTGTGGTGACCCTCAGAGTAAACCACGAGCGAGCTATCTCGAAGATAGAGCAGCCCCATGGTCCTTTGGGACGGTATTCTATCACTGTTGCATTTTAATTTTTTATCTATGTTATAATTTTGTTTTACATTGTATTCCTGGATGTTTTTAATCAGTGATATTTGATACCCCTGTCAGCATTTCACCCACACTGCACATTCCTGCATAATAGTCCTTCGCTCGTTGTTATTTATGAACCTTCCGTCTGTGCCTGAAAAAAATTCAATATCTTTGCCTCCAATACTCTGCGGGGAAGAGATTTACAAAGACTCACTACTCTAAGAAAACAAACATAAAAATCATCTGAGATTATTTTCTGTCTCTTTACCTGAGTAACGGTATAATGACATTAGAACCAGTTCGGATATGCTTCGCTTCACTTATTCCAGGGATTAAGGGCTTATATTGTGAAGGCTTTAACAGCTTACTCTTTGAATGAGAGGCGATCTTATTGAAACATAAAAGACCTTGAGGAGAGTAGATCAGGTAGATGCCCACTTGGTGTTTGTATAGTCCAAACCTGTTGTCATTGTCATAGAATCTTTACAATGTGAAAGCAGGTCAGTCTGCCCATCGCATCCACACCAATCCACCAAGAGGCATCACACCCAGACCTGCCCGGCATATAACCCTATATTTCTCATGACTATCCCACCTAACCGACACATGCCTGGGCACTATGGGCAATCTAAATAGCCAATCCACTCTAAGCTGCACGTCTTTGGTCTGTGGGAGGAAACTGGGGCACTGGGAGGTAACCTACACAGACACGTGGAGAATGTTCAAACTCCACATGGAGGTTCGCTCGAGGTTGGAATTGAACCCAGCTCCTTGGTGATGTGAGGCAGCAGTGCGAGCCACAGCTCCACAATATTCCTCCATTAGTTATGTTAGTTACTTGAGTCTGACTAATGAAATTTGCCTGACTTGTTCCTATCACTTAATCTTTCCCAGTCTGAGACCTTTCACATCGGTCATATCACCAACCTGGTTACATTTAATGTTTTCGAGGAGAAATTGAGGACTGCAGATTCTGGAGATCAGAGCTGAAAATGTGTTGCTGGAAAAACGCAGCAGGTCAGGCAGCATCCAAGGAACAGGATAATCGACGTTTCTGGCATAAGCACTTCTTCAGGGCTTATGCCCAAAACATCGATTCTCCTGTTCCTTGGATGCTGCCTGACCTGCTGCGCTTTTCCAGCAACACATTTTCAGCTCTACATTTAATGTTTGTTGTGAGCAGTGGAGGAGTGGGACGAGAAAAGGAAAGAGTGACGCCCTCCAGCCTCAGTCAGAAAAGGAA
>NW_025182641.1:0-2582 GCF_004010195.1 Chiloscyllium plagiosum | reverse complement strand
AGCCCACCCAGGGGCGGTGTGTTCGCTGTTATTACTTGGCTTCGAAGCTGTGCGCTTTTAATGGGGTCAGGAAAATGTTCCCCAAACGGAAATCTTCTCCACAAAGGGGTTTCTAAATTGAATTAATGTCGAACGTCAGGGACTGCGGATGCGGAGAAGCCGAGACAAAAAGAGAAACTCTGCAGGTTTGACATTTCCTGTCGGAGAAAACAGAATCCTTCAGATCCAGGTTTCGGTCACAGGGCTAGAACAGAACTGTCGCCAAATGCATTTACCAATCTACGTTCATCCTATCGATTGTATTAGCATCATCAAAATAACTCGAGAGACTTTCATCACAGTTTTCTGTGAACAGTTCTACATTAGCTTTGCTGAATGAACCCCAAATTTCTTGAAGTGGCTCCTTATTTTCGGCCCTGATTATTAATCTCCCTATGCATGGAAATGGATCCTTCCCACCCGCTCTATCACTCATCAATGTGTGTAGTTCAATTCGATCTCCCATCAGCCTCCTCTGTCCTGATCAAATCCAGGGCAACAGGATATGTTGGGGCGAAGGCGCGGACAGGACAAGCCCAGTACTCACCTTTCCTTTTAGAACAATTCCATGAGAAATTTTACACCACAACTTTGGGCGTGTAGTTGTCGCCGAACACCTAAGGTGCTGGCGTAGAGATCCTTTGGGGCTCCCCCGCCCAGGGTGGTAACCTGCTGACGATGCTTTCTTCGCTGGCGATTTTAAATGACTTCCTGTTGGTTACATTATCGCTCAAACTTCACAAAACCCGTCTCAATAAAGTCCCGTTTTCTCATGTCTGGGAATTGATTGCCATGCAGGAAACTCGGGTTCTGAACAAACAACGTACAGACTCAAAACGTCAGCTCTGTAATCATGGCGTACAATTGGGAAGATGTTTTGGCAAAATATTGTCAGTTACGAAATGGAAAAATGTTCATGAAGCAAAACAGAAATCCCAGTCTCCAGCTTTGTGAATCTTTAGAAACTCTTTGGGAAGCGTATTTAGAGGAGAATGAAAGATGAACTGTCCGACTGAGCAGAGACAGTGCAGACACCGTCCCCTTGTTGAAAAGGCCGGGAGATTGACTCTGATATTCTCGGGACATGAACTGATCTGAGACATTGAAAGAATTGTCGTTCCTGCACATCAGGAATTCAAACCCCTTCTCGCCTCCGAGCCAATGAGAGAACTCGGGAACAGGCAAAACACTGAAAGGCTCGAAGGGCGACGGCCCCGGAGTAAGAAAGCTAGTTCCTCGTGACATGGATGTGTCTTCAGACTGTCCCCGTATCTCCACAATAAATCTCCCAGGCTTTATTATGGAAAAGTAAAACTGATAGACGACAAATGTAATTCTCGGATGGGCAAGCTGAATTATGAATTCACTAATAGCCTCCCCTAAGCGATGTGGAAAGGGGCGTGGCTCCTTGTCTCTGTGGCGCAATTGGTCAGCGCGTTCGGCTGCTAACTGAAAGGTTGATGGTTCAAGCCCGCCCCGGGGCGGTCTGTTTGCTGTTCTCCCTCCAGTTGCGAAGTTGTCTGTTTTTAATGGGGTCAGGCAAAGAATTTCCAGAACAGCTGCTTCTCATTCTGTCTCCCTGCTATCGTTTGTCCCGTCTCCAGGAACCGGGCCCTCTCTACTGGCAGAAAATTTAGCCGTTTTGTTTCTAAACTTTTCTCTGACACCTGAGTGACCAGTGACAAGCATTGCCCTCCTCAACAGAGAACAGGAGATGACCACACAGACCTGCACGAGTGTGTCATCTCAACTGTGCACATTGGGCCTGTGTATCAATGTGAAATACATATGTCGATGTGTTTCGGGAAGCAGATGAGAAGGCGAGTGCAGAACAGTGCGCCGTTATACGGGAAAGCTGCTAAAGAGGACATTGAGTGAACAGGAGAAATGGTTTCCCTTCTGGGTGATGCTCCCATCACGCACCCGCAGACATATCGCTGACGCGCAAATACAAACTCTGTCGAAATTACCACATTCTGTTTCTTCGAACTGTGATTTCGCTCAAAAGCACAAAATTTCAACACTCGCAAAATTCAAACTTTAACAAAGTGCTCATAGATATACTTTGCGAACACCTGGAAAAAATTCTTCCAAATGTACCTGGGGAATTTCGGTTTGAGGGCTCTTGAACTTTAAGTGGAAGGACGGGAAGTTTGCCTCGAGGCTGTGTAATGTGGAGATGTGTTCCCATGTAAACTGACAGGAGTTTGCTATCTCAGTGCTTCCCGATACAGGGGTTTCTTTGATAAACTGTCCCGGGGCTTCCAGCTGCACCGTGACGTCATACGGCGGGCCCCCGGTGATGGCCTGCAGCTGCTGTGACACAATAATGATGCTGGCCCCGCAACATGAATACTAATTAGTTTATGAGTCACGTGGTACTGAATCATTCGTTGGAAAGTTCTTCCAACTTCACGGATTTATACATGAGAGGAGGTAAATGGGCAGGGCTTACACCTCAGGTCCACTCTTCCTTCGCTCGCAACACCCCACACCCACCTCCCATAGTCCCAAGGCAGTTTCCACTGCAACCGCCGAATGTG
>NW_025182640.1:0-2582 GCF_004010195.1 Chiloscyllium plagiosum | reverse complement strand
AAAAGTGGGAAATATCTGCATACGTAAACTAATCGTCTTTAATGTTTATAGTCACAGGCACACTAAGCCTAAGAATGGGGACCACCGAAAATTGGAGCCTATGTGGGAATGCCAGGATCTTGTTCTAATAATCACCCGCACAGTATTCAAAATTCAAGGACCACTCGAGTGGACGCATAGATATCGATGCAAGAGAGCACTGCCTCAGTGGGAACCCAGCTCCAGGTGGGACTTGTGGAGTTTCTTGGGCTCGTCGCTCAGATCCTGGGCCAGTGCCCTTCGACAAGTGCTCATTGTCCTTGTTGTCTGTGCTCTTCTTGCGATCCTTGTTAGTTTCATGAAGCAGTGTTGTGCGCGCTTTGTCTCACTTCTCCTCTCCATCGCATAATTAGCCCAGCTGGTCACGATCCCCCTTCACTGGCACAGGCCCTGAGCCCCAGATCCCAGCCCTAACAGCGCTGACACCACCGATTCGTGGGACTACCTGTCTGATTTAGAACCTCCACGTCTAAACAAGCCCCTTGGCTCTCGCTACCTTCACGCTATTGCTGAAGATCCTGACCTGCTCTTTAGATGGTGAAAAGAATATGTACGATTGTGGAAGCCATTTTCTTGGGTGTTATTTCCGTCCTGTTTGAGAAACAAGTTTGCTTAAGTGCCCCTCACGCCAGCAGAAAAAAATCTTTGGTATATGAGCTGTGCCTGTCTCAAAGCCCCGTCGCTTTGCTGTCATTATGATGCAACGCTAATGTATAGTTTATCTGTTCAAGACGCCATTGTTTGCCTGCTCCTAGTTTCCTCAATCTGATGTATTGCTAGAACATATAGCTTAGTTGCTGAAGCATACTTAGCCCGACATTTAGTTTACGATATATTGCTAATATATGTTGTCGCTCTACTTAAGACTTCTGTCCGACATTTTTTGCAAGTCCCTGCAACAAACGTGACGTGATAAATTTCACTCCAGTCCACTTGTGGAATGTGTCATATCAATTCGGGTTGACTTTGAGAGATGTCATCTGACTCAGTACCTCCTCACACCAAACTGATATCCTGTAATTAACGGTCAACCTGTGTCTGAGCTCATGCCTGGTTTTCTGTATAATCCTGCAACGTTCTATTGTACCTCGGAGTTCTGCCAAGCCGTATTTTGGACAGTGCTCTCCCCATTTCGTAAAAAACTGTCAATGCTCAAGGGCTGTCTCTGAAGGTTTTGTTCAACAAGTACATAATTCAAATCACATTTTCTTGCTATGCGTACTGGCGAATCGATTTGATCGAACTGTTATGTGCCCTACCAAATGGAAAATGCCGAATTTGTGACCACATTTCCCTTTCTTGAAACTCTTAACATGTGTCTTCGAAGTGACAGGTGGCTTACGTTATCAATAGAGTGAAACTTCATTGCATGTCTTGGAATTAAGATGACAAAATTCCAAATGCCATTCCGTAACTGAGAATTTCATTGGCTCACAAAAGGTTATACCTGTCTAATTTGTTACAGTCCATCAGTGATCACTCTTCCGTGCCTTTGATAAATCGCACTATTTTGATGCTAAACCTGTCCTCAGTGCCTTCTTCTTTGATTCTGCATCTGCTTAGCATGTATTTGTATTGCGGCTGTCTATGTGTGGACATTTGTTACGATGATGAATAATGCTGCATTTGCATTTGCTGCATGTGTCACTCTCTGCATTACTAAGTGGTTCTGTGCGTATGAGCTGAAAAATGTGTTGCTAGAAAAGCGCAACAGGTCAGGCAGCATCCAAGGAGCAGGAGAATCGACGTTTTGGCCATAAGGCCTTCTTCAGGACTCTGTGTGTATATTTTGTTGCATATTTATATTGAATTTATAGGTGGGTCAATGTTTGTAAATCTGCGCTAATGCAACCTTGCTTGTGAGAGTACGTATGTGTTTCATATTTATAGATGTTGCATTCTTCGCATGTATTAGTGCTCAGTGCGTGACTGTGTGATATTCTCTCTGTATTTATATATGTCGATGGGTGTGTCAATTTTTGCATGTAGAAAAAGTTAATTCATATGTCTGTCCTTATCTTCTTTCCACCAATTTATATCCATGTATGTTTGTTCACGCACGCCTGTGTATAGACTTGAAAGTCCGTATTTATTAATTTGCCAATATGTGTTTCATTTTTTCATTTTTTTTTCTGTGGGAGAGAACTTGTTTCTGCCACATTACTTTCATTGGTATCACAATCGCGATGGGTTGGCCGGGACTTCTTTCCTCTGTCTTTCTCTGCTTCTGCACGTGTATTTGTTTTTGCACATGTGTCGTTATATCTGTGTCGATGTGCACAACGACATCTGCGTCCTTTTGGATGTTTTCATACTTATGTGCCTTTTGTTCCGTGCATTTATGTATATCACTGTAAGACTTTGAGGCTTTGTAGTTAGTGTTTGATTGACTGTGCGATTGCCTGCTGGTGCCTGAGTATCTATGCTTATGTGTGGAATGAAAATAATGTATGCATTTATCTGTACGATAATATGCACGACTGCACGCATGCTAAAATGTCTGCATTAAAGCGCATTTTTCCTTGTGTTTGTGGGTTCCAATG
>NW_025182639.1:0-2582 GCF_004010195.1 Chiloscyllium plagiosum | reverse complement strand
TCAAATCCCAGAGCGATGTTTGCAATATTAAGAACCATTAATCTCACTGTCCATTTAACTGAACACAAGTAACAGAAATTAAACTCTCACCTTCACATTTTCTTTTAAAGATGTGGACCACTAATTGGCACGTGTTTAAATTTTATTGGACCTTTCCAACCAAAAATCAACTCAAATCTCTCCAAATCCAGATTGGATTTGTCTAAAACCGTCGTAATCATGGACTCGAGCCCCAACCTGTTTCGACACGGCGGTGAGCACTTCTGCTAAATGAAGGAATCACCCAAAAAATCTAATCTCACTTCATAATCTGGTAAAGTAGGAGTGACAGAAAACTCCTATTTTCCACTGTTAAAAAACAATTTCTTTCTTAACTCTAAAATTCATCATTAGACAACAAACAATTTTAACTCTAACCCACATTCTCTTACCATTATCTGCCTTGAAACCCAAAAAAATACTGATGCAAATAACGCCCTAATTGAAGCTACGTCAAGCCACTATTACATTTAAGATAACATACCATAATAAAATCATTAGAACTAAAGAGAAATCAACATTGATAAATAAGAATATACGTGATGTATAACACAAGAAAAGAAGGGAGTGAGAATATATAAGATCAAGAACGTAACAGCATAAGAGAATAAGTGCTTGGAAAAGACAAATGGAGATTACGATTCCAAACAAAAGACAGAGAAGAGGAAAAATCTGAAGAAAGTAAGTGTACAGGAGTAATCCGAGTAAGATCATCAGAACGTATGAGAAAAAGAGCTGAAAAGAATTAGAGCACAACAGAATAAGAGAATAAAACAAGAGAAATCAAAATTTAAGGAATATAAGATAATGTCGAGGTACACATTAAGATAAATGCAACTAGATTAAATGGGATTGACATTTTTAAGTAGGAAGTGTTCGCAGTTGTGCAAAGTGTGAAAATAGGTGAAACCCCTGTGCCAGATGGGATTTATCCGAGGATTGTCTGCCAGCCAGCGAGGATAATACAGAGCCTTAATTTTGATATTTGTCAAAGGGATCGTGCGAGACGACTGGAGGGTTGCAAATGTTATTCCATTGTTCAATAAGTCGAGTAGAGGCAACCCTGGTAAATATTGACAAGTGCGCATTTCTTGGCTTATGGGTAAAGTGTTGGAAAAGGATAGAAGAGATAGGATTTATTACAATCTGCAGTATCATCAATACAGTTTTCTAAAGTGTACGCCATGCGTCACAAACCTTATTGAGTTCTTGAGATGGTGACCAAACACGTGGATGAGATTGAAACGATTGATGTGGTGTTAATTGATTTCATGAAGGCGTTTGATAAGGTTCCAGACGGTCGGCGATTGCACAAAGTACGGAGGAATGAGATTGAGGGTGATTTACCGGTTTGGATCAGAATTTGGCTGGCTGGAAGATGATTGGTGGCAGTTGGTGCTGGTTGAAGAGAAATGTTCATGGCGGAGTCCAATTACTAGTAATGTAGAGCAATGATCTGTTTTGAGGGTCACTGCTGTTTTTCATTTGTTGTAAAGTGGAGGGCGCAGAAGGGAAGGTCATGGAGTTTGTGGATGACACCAAAGTCGGTGGAGTTGCGGATAGTGCTGAAGCATGTTACAGGTTACCAGAGGGGCACAGATACGCTGCAGAGCTGGGCTGAGACGTGGCAAATGGAACTTAATGCGGAAAAGTGTGAAAAGTAGAAGGAGCAACAGGAATAAAGTGTATTGGGATAATGATAAGATTCTTCGTAATGCAGATGAACAGAGAGAGATGGTTCTCAGCGTACCTGAAAGTTGCCATTCAGGTTGTTAGTTTTGATAATAAGGCATGCGGTGTGTCAGGTTTTGTTACTGGAGGCATTGAGATTCGGAACCATGACATCGTACTGCAAATATTCAAAGCTCTGGTGCGGCCGCAAGTGGAGTATTACATACACTTCTGATTATTGCATTATAGGAAGAATGTATAAGTTTGGAAAGGGTTCAGAGGAAATTTGCAAGGATTTTGCCTGGTGCGGCGGGAAGTTCTCATGAGGAAAGGCTGAGGGACGTCAGACAGTTTCGTTCGAGTGAAGAATGCTGTTGGTGACTTAATAGAGGATTACGTAGTGCAGACAGTGAGAGCCTTTTTGCTCTAATGCTGATGACTAACACGAGAGAACATAGGTTCAAACTGATGGGTGGTAGATGTAGGACAGATATGAGAGGTAGTTTAATTACTCAGAGAGTAGTAGGAGCGTGGAATGCACTCTCTGCAGCAGTTTTAGACTCCTCAAATTTCAGGGCACTTAAATGGTCTTTCGTTAGACATGGGGATGAAAATAAAAAGCGTACGATAGATGGACTTCAGACATTCACCACTTGAGCAGGGCAACATCGAGTTTCGAAGGGTCTATACTGTGCTGTAATGTTCTACGTTCTGAGTTATAATAAGAAACTCAGAGATTAAGAGAATATTTCTCTGGTGGAATAACAGAATAAGAGAATGAGAACAAAGAAGAATGAGCACAAAACACAATGAGACAATAACATATGAACGAGTAAGACATTAGGGAGTGGGAACTTAATAAAACTATGATA
>NW_025182638.1:0-2582 GCF_004010195.1 Chiloscyllium plagiosum | reverse complement strand
ACTCATCCGCTTTATCCTCAATCACAACATCTTCACCTCTGACAACCAGTTCTTCATCCAGCCACATGGAACAGCCATGGGAACCAAATTTGCACGCCAATGTGCCAATATTTTCATGCACAGGTTCGAACAAGACTTCTTCTCTATGAAGGATCTCCAACCAACATTATACACCAGGTACACTGACAACATTTCCTTCCTCTGGACCCATGACGAGGAGTCACCGATAAAACTACACAGTGACATCAACAAGTTTCATCCCACCACCAAACTCCCCATGGACTATTCTCTACCATCTGTCTCATTCTTGGACACATGCATGTCTATCAAGGATGGACACCTCTCCACCTCACTCTACCGCAAACCCACAGACAACCTCACAATGCTACACTTCTCCAGCTTCCACCCAAAACATATTAAAACAGCCATCCCCTATGGACAAGCCCTACGCATACACCGGATCTGCTCAGATGAGAAGGAACGGGACGGGCACCTGGAAGTACTCAGGGATGCCCTCACAAGAACAGGGTACGATGCCCAACTCATCGACCGCCAGTTCCGATGTGCCACAGCAAGGAACTGTAATGACCTCCTCAGGAGACAGGCATGTGCTGCAACTGACAGGATACCCTTCGTTGTTCAGTACTTCCCAGGAGCTGAAAAACTACACCACGTTCTTCGTGACCTGCAACACCTTATCAATGAGGATGAGCACCTCGCCAAAACCTTCCCCACACCTCCACTGCTCGCATTTAAACAACCACCAAACCTCAAACAGATCATTGTTCATAGCGAGCTGCCCGGCTCTCAGGATAACTCCATATAACCCTGTCACAGTGAACGCTGCAAGACACGGATACCACCATTACATATAGGGACACCTCCCACCTTGTACATGGCAGGTACTCATGTGACTCAGCCAACGTTGTCTATCTTATACGTCACAGGCAAGGATGCCTTGAGGCATGGTACATTGGGGAAACCGAGCAAAGTCTACAACAACGGATGATTAGGCACCGCGCAATAATCAACAGACAGGAGTGTTCCCTTCCACTTGGGAAACACTTCAGCAGTCCAGGATATTCGACCTCGGACCTTCGGGTGACCATCCTCCAAGGTGGATTTCGGGACAGGAAGCAGCAAAATGTGGCCGAGCAGAGGCTGATAGTTAAGTTTGGTACCTATAGGGAGGGCCTCAACTGGGACCTTGGGTTCATGTCACACTACAGGTGACCACTATTGCACTATACACACATATACAGACACTCCCACACACACACTCCTATACACACACATATACACAGACACTCACACACACCCTCTCACACCCACACAGGCATCCTCTCAGAGACTTAGACCACTCTACACTCATGTACACACATATACACTCCCACACTCTCACATGCAGCCCCTCACAGACTTAAGATACTCTACACTCATTACACATACACCCACATCTCCCAACCCAGACGGACACACAGACAGACAAAGACAAAGACCCACATGCACGCACATATTTTGTGGGGTGAATTTGTACTTGCAGAGTTACATTGTACTTTGCTCAAAAACTGCATGAATTCATGTAAAACTCTGTTATCTCACTTTTTAGATGACAGAGAACACAGGGGGCTCACACCTTCAACATATTGTCTTGCTCACGCCCATTGTTACAGCTAACCTGAGAATGCAACTTTTAAAAAAAGGTTTTGTGATTTACACATGAAAGAAGTGAAACTATCATGGTATTCGAACAGATGAAAGACTCAACAGACAATCAAGGTATTTTTCAATGTATAATTTCAGTTACATCACACTGTAAACTTTTGCTATAAATTCTGTGCCTTAGAATGGTGTCCAATTAAACCTGTTGGACTATAACCTGGTGTTGTGTGATTTTTAACTTTGTACACCCCAGTCCAACACCGGCATCTCCAAATCATGACATTAAATAAGTTCCTTTTAATCTAGTAACAGATTAATTTAATAACTTGTGACCCAGTTATCATGCAGTTATTGTCTGATAATTTTTAGAAAGAAAATTATTAAGGTTACCACTTCTGTTTGAATGACAGTTAATCTGGCTGCAACTGGGTAAGTAACTAAAAGACAGCTCCTCCAAATCACCTACCCTTTACAGCAACAAGCTTTGTGTGGATTATGGATAAAGAAGTTCGAGGTTCTTGAAATACCAAGAGTTTGCAAACAATGAAAGTGTTAAAAAATTCAAGCTTCAGCAAAGAACATCAGTTGGGAGGAAGAATTTCAAAATGACTCAACATAATTAACTTTGTTGCTTTGCGAAATCCTTCTGCATAAAGAAACTGAGGCTACGAATGGCCAGAGCCCAGAACTCCAAGGCAGCAGCTATGAGGATCATCCTCAGAAAGAGAGTTTTGACCAAGGGAAGACAAAGAGAACAAACATACAAAAAATCCAAAGTCAAGCGATGGGAAATGCAGAAACCACAGATCTAGTAAAGATGCTTTTTTGCACATTTTCCCAGAAGTAATCTTGGTTGGTACTTTTTGAATCATGATCTACAATTTCTTGGTTAAAAATCACACAACACCAGGTTATAGTCC
>NW_025182637.1:1548-2582 GCF_004010195.1 Chiloscyllium plagiosum | reverse complement strand
TTTCATGTACAGCCCTGTTACTGAGATAAATTGGCTTCATGTCTTTAGTCCCATAAGCTCTATCTGATAACTTGGTTTTCTGGGTGATTTTCTGGTTATTTTCTTGGCCATTTCCTTGTTCTCCACAATAAACTCTCCTCTCCCGATTACAAATTTCCACATTTGACATTGTTTTTATTTTGTTTCCTTTGAATTATAGATAGTAGATTGATGCAGTCTTTGTGTTCCTGTTTGTTAGCATGCAGGTTCGCATTTTGATTCCTTAACAGCTTCATGGCCCTCCTTTTCTGAATCATCAATTTCTGAGAATTCTCAGGTTTCCACAATTTCTAGAATTCTTCTGAAGTCACTTCCTATGATTAATATAATCTTTAATTTGTTACGTTAACCATCAATAAGTCACTTGCTCACTCTGTGGTGTTTTTAAGTTCAAGAAAGACTTTGCAATACTTCTATAAATCTCCTGATCCTGACCAGATCTATTCGGGAATTCTGCAGGTGGATAGAGAAGAAATTACGGGAGCTCTGGTTGGTACTTTTCCAACTTTGCTGGCCAACGGGTGAGGTCCCGGAGGACTGGATGATAGTGAATGCTGTGCCCTTATTCAAGGAGGGCAACAAAGATAAACCTGGGAGCTATAGACCAGTAGAACTAACATCAGTAGTACATAGTTACTTAAGAAGATTCTGAGATAAGATATACAGAGGAAACTTGATTATCCGATTGAGATGGACGGAGCACTACTTCATTCAGATAATTGATTATTCGGTTAATTAATCTACTCTGGGGCTTGGAGTTTTCTGTGAAGTCTTCTCCCTGTTCAGGAGACAAGGCAAAAGCACACTGCGTGCGAGAACCCACCCTGCATCCGCTGCCACCCCGCCATGTCCACTCCCACCCTGCCCCATCTATGCTCCGCCCACCCCAAACACAGTCCACTCCCACCCCGCCCCCAGCCCGCCCACAACCCCATCCACTCCCATCCTACATCCCTGTCTGCCCCCACGCAACCCCAAATAGCCTGCTCCCACGC
>NW_025182637.1:0-1150 GCF_004010195.1 Chiloscyllium plagiosum | reverse complement strand
TCGGTGGGGCGGTGTGGACTTGTTGGGCCGAAGGGCCTGTTTCCACACTGTAAGTAATCTAATCTAATCTAATCTAAACACCAACATCGGTCCCCTAACCCCGCAAGCCCAATCATCCCCACCCATTGTCCAAGTCCCATCCACACCCCCGCACGCCTCTAACCCTGCGCCCCCAAACCCGTACCCCCAAACCCAACACCACCAATCATCCCCACCCATCTTTGGACTCCCGTCTGCGTCCCCATTCGCCCCCTAACGCTGTACCCACAAACTGCCATCCTCAACCACCTCCCCGGGCCAGCCGGACTGTACAGCAACAGAACTGCTGCTGCTGTCTTTGTCGGGTAACTCATCAAATAGCACACACACACACACACACACACACACACACACACACACACACGTTTTGAGAAATTTCACCTTTGCTGTGTACAGGACAATGTTGGCGCAGTTATCTGGGGGAGGGGGTGTTTAGAGTAAACCCCTGTGTACAATTCCAGGGAATGTGTGGGGTGATAGAAACAGAGAAGGCGGGAGGTCAGACTTTTGGAGACGGTGCCTGGACTGTTCTTGGCAGCATTTTAGTGAGACAAGGTGTTTTTTTAATCATGGCACCTACAAACAATAGACGCAATCAGGGTTGAAAGACGTAATGTTTCTATCGGGACCTTGAGGTCTCCTTCGGATCATCCAAATTTTGGATAATTGATATTTGGACAATCGTGGTTCCTCTGTACATGCTCTTGAAAGTCAGGGTTTGATTGGCAGCAGTCAGCATGGCTTTGTGCATGAGAGATCATGGCTCTCAAACTTGTTACAGTGCTTTGATGAAGTGACGAGGAACAGTGATGAGGGAGAATGGTATACATAGTCTATATGGATTTCAGTAAGGCCTTTGATAAGGTTACAGAAGATCAGCTACTCTGGAATGTTTGATCACCTGGAATCGAGGGGTAACTGGTAAATTAGATACACAACTGGCTTGGTGGTAGGAAGCAAAGGGTAATATAGGAAGGATGCTTGTCAAACTGGAGACCTGTGAATAGTGGAATACCGCAGGGGTCGGTGTTGGGAACATTGTTTGTTTCTATGTATAGATGTGTGTATGTATACATACAGATAGATATATAGATAGATATATATACATACA
>NW_025182636.1:0-2582 GCF_004010195.1 Chiloscyllium plagiosum | reverse complement strand
GTTCAAAGAAAAATGATCTAGAATTTTCCCTGACTGTGTAGTAACAGAACGAAGCAGAAACTAAAGAGAATAATGAAGAATGTGTTGTTCAGCCAATGCACACCTTGTTTGAAATGATGGTGCAATAAAAATCTGAACAAACAGAGGGTCAGGCAGAAGTGCTCAATCCTGAACGAATCATGGATGTACAACAGAAAGACGAGACAATAAAAAATATGTATGTTGATGCATACTCAGAAAAGGAGGCAGAGAAAATTCCTGAGGGGTATTATCTTATTGACAGAACCCTAAGACGAAATCGAGACCACAGAAAGTTAGTACAGAGGATACATGGGCAGAAGTGCACTAGATTGCGTTGCTGGTAACACACAGACAAGAAGTGTTACGGGTAGCTCATGATCTACAAGTAGGATGTCACCAAGGTGTAAGGAAGACTCCTGTTCAGGGACAAAAATATTGGCCTGGAGTGTACAAGGATGTGGTTAACATTTTGCCATGCATGTCAGATATGCCAACCGGTATGTAGTCCACAGGCAGTAGTAAAATCAGCACCTTTGTTGCCAATTCCCACATTGGAAGAATCTTTGATCAGCGTTTTAATTAACTGAGTAGATCCCCTACCGAAAACCACGTTAAGAGCGTACTGACAAATTACCCGAATGATTAGGTAAATTGTATCCAATTCATATTGTTGACCATTAGATATGCCCAAAATGAACCTATTCAGTTTACTCCATTTGGTTTAGTATTCAGACATGAAGTGAGAGGACCTTCGGAATTAATTCGAGAGCTATTGACATAACTAAAGTCAGAGATCTCACACTTGGGTTATGTATCAGAGACGAAGGAGAGATTGGATAGGGTAGGGTTTTAACTAAACAGCACCTAAAAAGGGTACAGCATAGGATGAACTAGGTGGTAGATAAAAACTGTGAAATTTGAATATCTTCCCGAAGGAATTACATATTTGTACTGTTACCAGGGGTAGAAAATCCCTTCAAAGCCAGGTGTAATAGTCCCCATAACATTTAGAAAAGTTGAGTCAGGTGGACTATCTAGTAAAGATGCCAGTTGGAAAAAAAAAGTTTCAGGTATATCATGTGAACATATTGAAACCGTTTTATACTGCAGAGAAAGAACTGGAGAAAAAATGTTAGCTGCTGCCCTGCAGAATGAGGAATCAAATTCAGATAATGTGGATTTAGATGTGCCTCAAATTACATTTAAAAATGACGAAGTCCTTAAGGAGTGGGGTAGGTTAGTAAGCAATCTGTCTCAGGAGCACAGAACGCAGTTGAAAGATTTGATATTTTATAAGAGATGGGAAAAGAAATTTCTGTGTTTGCGAACCCCAAATGGGATCGTCGTGCCCTTTGGAATGAAAACAGTCCCCGCCACGTTCCAAAGACTCATGAATAGAGTTGTGGCTTGCTTAACAATCTTTGCAGTCTATTTAGAAAAGGTAGTGATGTTTAGTAAGTCCCAGAAACATAATTTGGTGCATAGGCAGAGCTCTTTGCATGTCTTCGAGAAGCAAAACTGATACTAACACAAACCTGAATTGGCAAAAGCAGAGTTGATGTTCATTGGTCATAACATCGGTTAGGAAGGTTGATCCCACGGAAAACAAAGAGGAAGGCCATCCAGCAACATCCATGACCAACCTCGAAGAAATAGTGTTTTGATACTTAGGACTAAGATGATGATATCCGAAATATGTTCCAAACGTCAACCGTGTAGTGGAAAATATGAACAAATTAGGTGAAAGAGATCACAAATTTTCGGTGGACAGAACAATGTCAGGAGGCATTTGACCATTTGAAAACATTATCAACCAGCAAACTTGTTTCAGCTAAACCAAACGTTTCACAGCCCTTCATTGTTGCCATCGATGTCAGTGACATACAAGTTAGAGTTATACTGCTGCAGCTAGATGACGGTGTGATTGAACTACTGGTTGATCGCTTTTCAAAGAAACTAAACATCCACCAGTGGAAAATTCCACCATCGAAAAAGAACTATTGAGTTTGATACTTGCAACATTTTCATGTGTGTCACGAACGATGTGTCAGAGATGGTTGTCCGCACAGATTACAATCCTCTTACGTTATATTTTGTTGGAGTCTAACTTAACGCTCTTTTTATTTATATACCCACGTGGTGCGGGTCGTAAGCATGCAAGCATACATTTAACTAATGTCGTACAGGGAAGATTGGCATATACCGTCTGTTATATTAAGGTGGGAGGAAGTTAATATGAACTTAGATTCATGTTACCTGTATGTATTGGTAATTTATTTAAAGAATAGGAACAAAAGGACACCGCATTTTCATTATGATTGATCATTTTTTCTTAAGGGGTGTATTATGATGGTGTAGAGGTGTACGTTACCCTTAAGAGATTTGAAAAACAAGCAGAGCTACCCGACAAAGCACAAGGTGTTCTGAACAAGGTAACAATGTAATATTTGATCGAACAGTTAGCTTAGCTGGGTTGCTATGAGACAAAACCAAATTTCAATTTCGGCAAATCATTTTAAATTATGCCTCAAGACACCAAACACCAATCACGTTTGAATTCA
>NW_025182635.1:2004-2582 GCF_004010195.1 Chiloscyllium plagiosum | reverse complement strand
TGTGAAGTGATTGTATTCAAACAAACCCAGCAACAACTCACTATTTCTCAGCTCCACAGGCAGAGAGACCTGGGAAATGAAGCTGTCAGTGTGGTTCTTTATTCGTGGGTCGAGTGGTTAATACGATGGATTTGAGATCGATTGCTGTTTCCCCACGCAGGTGTGAACCTTGCCGACTACAGTTGAGAAATGTCGTCAAAAAGAAAGGAAGACTGTTCCCCGGTTTCTTCTTTAAGATTCACATCAGTGGAGGGGTTGGAAATCTGCAACCCATTGCCTGTCAGGGTGGAATAAGCAGATACTCACAGAGCTACTTTTGAGGCTATGAGCCAAGTGTTTGGAAATGAGACGAGAAGAGTGAGGGGCGTGAAGTCGTGATCAAAATGAAGCAGGCACCTGAGGACGAATGTGTTTTATTTGCCAGTGAAAGATACTGCTTCACCAAGTTGGGACAATGGAAGGGAAGCAGTGACGGTGATTATCTTTGGCTGTTCCTCTTGTGAATGTTCCCATTGCTGCGCATGTCCGTGTTAACGTCAGAACTCTGCAGCATGGCGGCGTCAGGTACGCACAGTGCC
>NW_025182635.1:0-1297 GCF_004010195.1 Chiloscyllium plagiosum | reverse complement strand
CGAAGGTAGCAAAGAGTACAATAGGTGAATGGGGGTGGGGATGGAGGTGAAAGGTCAGAGAGGAGGGTAGAGCGGATAGGTGGGAAGGGAGATTGGCAGGTAGGACAGGTCATGAGGATAGCACTGTGCTGGAAGTTTGGAACTGAAGTAAGGTGTGGGGAGGGGAAATGAGGAAACTGGTGAAGTCTACATTAATGTTCTGGGTTTGAATTTATCCGAGGCGGAAGATGGGGCGTTCTTCCTCCAGGCATCGGGTGTGGAGGGAGCGGCGATGGAGGAGGCCCAGGACTTGCATGTCCTCGGCAGAGTGGGAGGGGGTGTTGAAATGTTGGGCCAGAGGGCGATGGGGTTGATTGTTGCGGTTGTCCTGGAAATATCCCCTCAAGTGCCGTGACTGGACTCTGCGAGGAGTCTCCAGCCTCCCCAATGTAGAGGAGACCGCATCGGGAGCAATGGATACAAGAAATGACATTGTTGGATGCACAGGTGAAAGCTTGCTGACGACCGCGGCCCAGGTTCGATTTCCGGGCAGGAAAGTAATTTTTAGGAGAGCTGACAAGCGGCATCCGCATCTCCCTGGTGGTCTAGTGGTTAGGATTTGGCGCTCTCACTGCCGCGGCCCGGGTTCGATTCCCGGTCAGGGAAACCATTTTCAGTGGTGCAGGCTACCCATTCTTCTGAAATGCGCTCTGTAATTATTTATCGTCGTTCCTGGGTGCTGCAGTGTGTCGTGGCTCGTTGAAATAGTGTCCTGATTCAGATTTGTTTGTATGTGGAGGGATGATTGCTTCTGTAGTTAAGTACTTGGTTCGTGTGCGTTGTTTTCCTGGAGAGGCTGTTTTGAATTTACCATTGACTGTTTGCTCTACTGTGACATCTAGAAATGACACTTTGTTGTTGTTCTCCTCTTTTGTGAATTTTATGTCAGCGAGAAAATTGTTGATGGTGTTGTAGGTTTCCTCTAATTTGTTTCATTTTTTGATGACAAAAGTGTCATCACTGTAGTGGACCCAAGGTTTGGGTGGATCGTTGGAAGGGCTGTTTGTTCGAGTCTCTGCATTCTTGCTTCTGCGAGGAACCCTGATACTGGTGGTTTCATGGGTATTTCGTTGATTTGTTTGGAGGGCTTGTTACTGAATACGAAGTGGGTGGGAAAACACAGTTCTACGAGGTTGACAGTGCTATCTTTGCTGATGAAGTTGGTGCTGTGTTTGTGTCTCTGGTTCTTCGAGTAGTGTCTTCAGTTTTCTTTGGCCAAGTTGAGGTTAATGGATGTGAACAGGGCTGTTATGTCAAA
>NW_025182634.1:0-2582 GCF_004010195.1 Chiloscyllium plagiosum | reverse complement strand
TAGTTGTCGCAGCAGAAGGTGGAGTGCAAGGGAGTTAGGAGAGTAAGGAAAGAGTAGGAAAGAGGAGGTGAAATGATTGATGAAGTTCTAGATAGAGGAAAAAGCCTGCTTTTGGAGAAGTAAGATTAGGTGAGAAAACATCACTGTTCAAGAAAATCGGGATCTGATTTCAATTGAAAAAGTAAGGAAGGCTTTCTTTTATTTTTTTCAATCACTTGATTCTTCTCCGGATTGTACCTTTACTGTGTATCATCTGCACCTCAAGTTCAGGTGACACGTTTTACTCTTCTGTCCTGGTGTCTCAACATTTTTGAGTTCATACTTTTTATAGTTTGGACAACGTTGTGGGTGTGTTACATTAATTTCAATTCAAGGTAGACATGAGAATATCATTTTGTCTCCTGCTGCTTGTCCATAATGTTAAATTTAATTCAATCTTTATCCACATCACACACGTTCATTCAAACAAACAATAAATGAGTCTGTATCTATCCTGAAGATGAAAAATGTCTTCAACTCAGACTATTGCAGAGAATGGTACAAAACACATTCCAGCACTATGTAAAATGCCAATCTTGCAGTGCAATGTTCCAAACCCCAAGCTATCCTAAAACTGCATGAATAAAGCATGCAGAGGGACAGAGTATAAAAGGTGAATTCAGCTTTGTTTTCAAAATGCTATTTGTGGCTTTCACACAAATGAAACTAACTACATCACTATAAATTCAACAAAATAAAAACAGCAAGAGACTGGAGTTCTTCATCCTTCCATTACGAATAACATCTGGAGAATACGAAGGAAATTAAGTTTTGTTTGTAATTTTCATAAGTGTACATGATGAGAATGTGGAAGATGGGGACATTGGAATGAGAAATAAGGTTGTGGATCAAACGCAGATTACCAGGTTATTCACAGTGAGGCTTCAAGCGTTAGGATACAAGATAATTAAAACAGATTTTACCGTTAGCCAGAACAATTGTCGATGAAATTTAACATTGATAAACGTGAGAAGATGCACGTTAGACGTCACAAGACAAGAGAGTCCTCAAACCATGAAGGTGTGTGGGACTAAATTTGCTGTTGTTTCTAAGCAACAGGGAAGATTAAGAGGTGCACAAAAACAAAAGAGTAGTCTTAAAATGAACAGACAGCAGCTGTTCCCCTTAGTTGTAGGGTCAAGAACAAAAGAACACAGTTCTATAGTGAAAGGCAGGAGATTCAGAGAGGATTTGTGGAATCTGTTTGGAACTCAAATTGATGTATGTTTCTGGAATGCAAGCTCGAGGACAATGGTTGAGGCAGGTAACCTCACACACTTTTAAAACCTTTTGATATGCCCTTCATGTTGCAGACTCAACAGACCTCTTTTGCATTGCATGATTCTTTGTGTGGTTGCAAGCATGAACACTGATATATTCTGAAGCAATAATCACTGGACTTGCTGTTTTGTTCCTTTGAATGTGCTTAGTAAGTGGCTACATTACAAACCAGCATCATCTCAGGGAGTATCAGTACTTAATCAATCTAAGGCAGCTCAGCCATCTCTGGGAACACCCAGGATAATTGACATGCTCAGTGCAAGTATTGTCCATCAATAGTAGTAACATTATTACAGCTGTTTCCCACAATACTTTTAACTACAGCCACATTATGGACCCAGCGTATCGTGCATTATAATGCAGAATTACAGCTGTAACCGCATTATTTCTCTAAAGCATAATAAATTCCTTCCAAGATATTCGTTTGGACAAACACTAAGTTATCCTCTGCTTTCCTGCCAACTGTTCATCGCAGCATTCACCACGCCAAGCTATACCAACCTCCGAGCCCCAATGATTTCGCTAAAGGTTTCCTTGATGCAGTTTCTGTGACTTTAAAGTGCGTTTCCAAATGGAATGTTGGTATTTGAGAGAGGCCACATTGAGAGGGGTGGAAAACTCCAGTGTCCCAACTGAAATCAAACCCATCCTTCAGCTCCATTTCACAATCATCCGGGACCACAGCCGGTTGTGTCCCTATTCCAAATTATGTGGGATGTGGAATTCAGGTATTTTTATTCATCAGATAAGCCTGTCACTGTCTCTAGAACCATTCTGCGCTTTGATTCAAAGTAAAGACCAACTGACAACTCAGGTCACAGATCACACAAGTGACGCAGCATTTAGGTTGTGCTGATGAGCAGCAGACAAGAATAGTTATTTAATTTAGCCAGGTAGGTAATACCTCAAATAGTAGGCAATCCAAAGGCCTTCCCTTGATATCAGTGTTATAATCAATATCTAACAACAAATATCCTGTGTATAACCACTTACTAGACATTTAAGTGGACCAACCATGTAAAAACAACACTTCAGATGCTGGCAATTCTTTGATGAATAATTAGTCGAATAAATTTCCAGAAAATCCATCCATATTGAAATGGTAATAATTAAGGAGTGTGAAGGAAGGCACTGTGTTATCATTATGAGTATAGGTGCAACAATTGTTACCAAGGAGAAAACAAGCGGATTGTTTAACACTCCATGCATCAACCAATAATACTGTCTCTCTTCAATGCTGATACACAAGATGCACTGCTGTT
>NW_025182633.1:0-2581 GCF_004010195.1 Chiloscyllium plagiosum | reverse complement strand
AACACCACTGGAAACAGGCATCCAAATCTGGTTATATTGCTGGTTGGGATTAGCAGATGCAATAATAGCAGAATTGATCCCCTGCTGTCATTTGTAAACTTGCTGGTGAATCTGCCAGTTGTTCTCCTGAGTGATCACTTCTCACATATGGGAGTGGTGAATGACCTGTGCGCATTATAACTTTGCAAGTGAGTTTACATCTCAGCAGATAATTGAATCCCATCCTGCAGTCATCCTATGGACCTGACTTCTTGGGGACATGGGTTTCCTTGTTTCTATTTAGTTTGGATAATCAGTTGATTTCGAGTCCACCCGGACACAATTCCTATTTTCCCCGTCGTCCATGTATTTTTATTCTTCATTATTCTCCCACGGAATATGGCTATCATTGGTCTGAAGAGCATTTGTTGTTCAATCTTAATTCCCGTTGAACTGAGTCAGAGATCACTTATGGGTGAAGCGCACTCTTGTGGATCTGGAGTCACATGTTGGCAGGCTCGTTATGGTCAGCAGATTTCCTTTCAAAGGGACATGAATGCAAGAGTTTTCAGTAAATTAAAGTTATCGTCTCTGTTTCTGAGATTGGGTTTATTTTCCATATTTTATTCATGCATTTAAATAACAGCAGCTGCCACGTTCCAGTCTCCAAAGTGGACTCGCCCAGTATATCACCACTGCTGCATTTTTCCATTCAAAGAATGACATTAGATTATCCAAAATGGAGAGAGAATAGGACGCGTTTCTGTGTTGGAATGGAAGCAATGTACGCTGGATTGGAGTATAACTGGAGCAAGAGACTGATGAGCAAACACAATTCTTACTGTCAAAGTAACCAAACACTGCTTGTTAAGGGAAATTTCATAGGCTGCTTTCAATGCATCGACCTCTCACTTAAGTCTCCAGTACGCTCCTCTGAGCCAATCTTCCGTGCGGATTGATGCTGCTGCAGATTCTTAATAATATAGTAACTGGAGACCAATAAGACCTGCCACCCCGCCTTTGACCAGGAGCACTCCCAGCCTCAGGATTTCACGCGCGTCTATCCGTCATAGCAGGACTACACCTTTACCAATTACGTTACTGGTGTCACAGAATAGCTCCACGTGCTCATTTCCACCGCCACTTCTGATTTGCTATTCACGGCTGCGCCATTAGGTTTGACTGATACCAGTTCTAGGAACTGGGATTATGTGATCGACTTCGGCAATGGGCACTTCCTTGTGTGGGGAATTTGGTGAAGCCATTGTTATTGAAACACACAGTGCAACTGTATCCCGCACAATCCCCTGAACCTTCATTTTTTTTCTAGAAATCTCCCAAACTCATTATTCAACATGTCGTACTCTATGGAACCACCACAGCTTTTGGGGATATTGAATTTAAAGATTCAGCCAATTCTGAATCCCTACATGTCTGCGATCACTCGCCTCATATCCCTGTTGTGAATCTGCTACTTTTCCCAACAAATCCTCTGTCACTGTAATTATTGTTGGTTTTAAACGGATGTCTCTGCATGACTCAGTGATGGTTTTAATATTAAAATATTCTGCATTGTTGGCACAGTAATCTCTTTCGAATCCGAGTCACTGCAGGTAACGTTCCCCCATTTTACACCTTGTGACACATGCTGAAGAAACACACGAAGGAATTAGTTGACTTTATGTGAAAACATTCTCCGATATTATCACTTTTTCCATCAATGCGCTCTCTCTCACATCTCTGACAGTCATATATCAGGATTCAGACTCACACATTCTCGGAAAGTTCTCTCCCCCCCACAATCATTTACCTCCTTTAAGTTCTCCCTCCTATTTCCCTTACAATCACTTTCACATTGCCCCCTGTTCAGTCTGTGCTGCTGCGATCACTGTTGCTGGGTGACTATGACCAAGTCTTATCATCAGGACCTTCAAACTAGTTGATCCATTTCAATACCGCGTTTGTGAGATCAATCCTCATCCAGCAGCTTTTAACTGACATGGACCAGCGATTATTTAAACCTCGGGCTCAGGAAAAGGACACAGGACAGCATTGAGGAAAACAACAGTTGTTCAAAAAGCATCAGTTTCTATGGATTTCAACATCATTTATTTCGCGCGCTGATTCGGCTCCAGCGAGACTGTTGTGTGTAGTTATGCAATTCAGGTTATACCAGGGATGTGATAGCACTGGAAATGATGCAGGGGAGATTTGCCAGGTTATCGTCTGGGCTGAACAAGGGAGATTGGCCAATCTGTAGTTGATTTACTTAGAGCAGAGGAGATTGAGAGGGGTTATTATTCAGATCTACAAAATACTGAGAGGTATGGATATCATACACTGAAACACTGTGTGTTTCAGTAACAACAGTTTCGATATAGATTTCAATCACGGCGGGCTATCGATTTCAGGTCAGTGGTGGAAAGATTAGATTGAATGCGTGGAAATAAGTTTTCAACCAGTGGGTCTTTGAAATCTGGAACTCAATGTGTGCAAGTAACTAAGAGGCAGAAATCCACAGAACTTGCTGAAGTATTCAGATGTGAATTTGTGATGCAAGACATATAAAACTATGGGTCAATTGTTTTAAAAAGGAGTTAGG